>NW_019731583.1:202376-256635 GCF_002891405.2 Cryptotermes secundus
CCCGTGTATAAATCAGACTTAGAAGTCACACACCGGCCCTCGTAGAAATCAGACGTAAAAGTCACACACCGGCCCTCGTAGAAATCAGACGTAAAAATCACACACCGGCCCTCGTAGAAATCAGACGTAACGTAGGTGAGAGTGCAATTATAAAGTAGCGCTCATCAACGTTGGGCCAGTAGAGGAGACATCGAGAAACGGTTACAAAAGTGGCTTCAAAACGTGGAGGCAAACGGTAACAGTTCCCACGTGCGTCTTCTCTTTTTATGTACAAAGTAAAATCCAGTCTAACGGCAGACTTATCTACGGGACCCATCTCATATCGAAGATCAATTCGCAAAGGGACGTGTACTTGTAATATTAAAAATATAAAATTTATATATTTAGCGAGCAGTAAAACAGACCTGCCAGAAAATGACATTAATGGAACGTATAGTGACATGACGACTCAAAATCGCAGTATGATCATCTGTTGGCCTGGGCTTGGCTCAGCACGTTCCCCTGGCAACGAGCAATAGTCCTTTGCTAGAAAACAAATTTTACAACATATCTCGCGACAACGAAGGCATGAATGAAAGCGTTGCCTGAATAATCCAGCATATCGCAAACACAGTGAAGGAACACTTAGAGGCGGTGATCTCTATTCGGTTCTCTCGAAGATGTAAAATATAGAGCAGTTTGCAGCTACATGCTGTACCTCCATCCATGTGGAGCGAAGTCTCAAATTTGAGACAGTAATATATGGTCTCGAGTACCAAGGGACTCGGACCCGAGAAAGATTGCGCTGGCAAAGACCAGCAGCATATACAAGAGACAAACCCGTCTTATCGTCAGAGAGGGAGCCAATAAAAAACAAGACCGTAAGTGTCAAACAGTAATAAAGATCTGGTCTCATGGTCCAGATGGGTGCTTTATGCCAAGACAGACTGGCCGACTCANCGAGAAAATGTTACATAAGGACTGTTACCGCAAGAGTTCAGCTGGAGAAAAAATCTCTGGCCGTGATTCTCAAGGGGCTTAGCGCCAAAACGAACTGATTGGCGGTAAACCGCCAGTCGTAAAGTATCTCTAACTCTGACTGACAAGAGAGTCAACCCGTGTCCAAATAACGTGACATTTCACAGTTACTGTATCGACTGAAAATGCAAAATAATTAATAGAGCAGTCTTTCTCTATTATCTGAATAAACACATTAACTGTGACTCGTGACTAATTAGCCGTCAACAATTCACGTATTCNTTGGCGGTAAACCGCCAGTCGTAAAGTATCTCTAACTCTGACTGACAAGAGAGTCAACCCGTGTCCAAATAACGTGACNTCCCATCTTCTTGTCCGAGAGAATGTTACATAAGGACTATTACCGCAAGGGTTCAGTTGGAGAAAAAATCTCTGGCCGTGATTCTCAAGGGGATTGGCGCCAAAACGAACTGATTGGCGGTAAACCGCCGGTTGTAAAATATCTCTTAACTCTGACTGACAAGAGAGTCAACCCGTGTCCAAATAACGTGACGTTTCACAATTATTGTATCGACTGAAAATGCAAAATAATTAATAGAACGGTCTTTCTCTATTATCTGAATAAACACATTAACTGTGACTCGTGACTAATTAGCCGTCAACAATTCACCTATTCACCTCCGCTTTCATTCCCGCTACTATCGAGCACCGCTCAGAGGCCTTCAGAAATGAAGCTTACAGATTATTTAGTCGGAGATCTGTAAACCTAACTCCCAGTCGTGACTTTTGATGCATTTCTTGGAGAACTCAACGCAGGATGCATAAAAAGTGAAACAAAATCAAGAAAGGAGCGGTTACAAAATACATTAAAATTCATGTTATCCTAAGTAACGGCAATATGTTTCGTAGAAAGCGTCGTGAAACAACACACGGAAATAATCGGTGTGGGTGAGAGATGTATGGCCGTTCGCCGTGAAAGCGTAAGGCGCGTCCGACACGCGGTGGAAATTAAGGTTGAAAACGGTATAAAATTAAGACTTTTATTGGAATAAACGTACTTTGTACATTAAAATTGAAGCTTTATTGAAACATTACTATATGTACAGTAAAATATTTACTGAAATTATCCTAAGCGTTTTGTTTGTACGTAGTAGAATTGAAGAGCTTGGTGAATTGTTGTGCTCAAGGTAGTGCTCAAGAAATGTAGTTCATCCAGCATAAATTGTCCACATTTCATCTAACGAAGTCGGAATAGCGAAGTCAACGCAAACATCCATTACCACCCAACGGCTGGGTAAAAACTGTTCCCACATTGAAGTCATCCAGTAATAAGTAACGGTTTGCTAAACGCGTTCAAACTCCAACGCAAAGAACCGAACACATATTTTTGTGATAAGAATTCAATAAATAGATAAAGATACCACGATAATTTGTACCCTCGTATAATAACACGTTTTGAATGTTAACAACTTCGTAAATCCTACTCTTCCCGTCTATAATGTCATCTCTCTCTTTTCACGACATTGTGAACAGTGCAGCAACAGGACACGTCTAATGCTTGCCAACGGCTAGGTAAACACTTTTCCGCAGCAACAGACACGTGAGCAAAAATAGAACTGTTGGAAGCGATGTTTTCTATGATGTCCGTACCAAAATAACTAGCATTCAACCAGATATCTCAAGAAATTTTCAAACTGGTCAGTTTCTTAACATTAAATTAACATTATATAGACTTACACAGTTTTTCAGCTGTCAACATCTGTGCATACTGCAGACAGCCAGCTTGCTGCATGTTGTGCTGGGGATCACCGCCAACGGGAGTGCCCAGTGGAACAGATCCCAAATACAGTCCTAACTGCTGCAATTGGGATTTCGAAGACGGCGAGTCGCCACAACCTGCCAGTTACACAGACCTCAGGGAGGCGAGAAAGCTCAGCTGAAGCTACGAAAAAGCTTGCGGACTATAAATCCTGCCTCAGCAGGAAGAACATTCTTCTTGAAACGAGAAGCTCCCAAACGCTCGGGTGTTGCCTTTTCGTATCTCCACACGGCAGAATCAGAAGCAATCATCACAACAGCAGTAACAGTTCCCAGGACTCTGCACGTGATCAATCCTGAAGTCGGCCTGTGAAGGCTAAAATGCAAAGGCAATGGCCGGTATATCCGTTGCCTTCAGAGCAGACGCCAGGACACTTACCTGCTGCCTACTTTCATTTCTCTACCTGCCACCGCAAAGGAACAACGCGTTCAAGTGTTCTTGTATTCGTTGGGGCGGGAACGTGCTTAAAGTTCCGCTGTCTAGCAACGACACGGGGAAACAGAAACACGAAGCATAAACCTAGCAACGGCCGTTTAATCTGACTACCCTATTCCGAGTTACACAATGAGGCCTTAGAAGTAAGTGTATGCTGGCAGGTGATCAGATTAAAGCAGCCTGTTCGAAATAATAAATTTTCAGAATATGTCACGTTAGTAGTGTTTGCATAGTAAATTAAATTAACTTTCACGCATAACCAGTATCTGTTAGTACTACAGTTCGATGAATTTGCATTCTGCTGTAATACTAGTAACATCTATATTGTTTGAAGAATTTACTTTAATGTTGAGAAGGTTATTATACCAGGGTACAAATGAACGAAGCGGTAAGTGACAATTCAGCGTAACATTTTTCACTGAAATTACCGTGCTAACCGTATCTGCTTATTGAATTGTTATAGCAGAAAGTAAATTCATGTAACTATAGAAACGTTACTAGTATTATAGTAGAAAGTAAATTCATGTCAGGAATTTACACTGTGTGACGTCTACAGTTGTGTACACATATATATTCTCTGTTCGAAGAAGCATAATTCCAGGCTGACTTGCTTTTGTATTGAATATTATATTAACTGCCAGGATGGTATTATTTTTGCCCACTTATTATACGAGGGTACAAATGGATGAAACTGTGACACTTAGCATAACACTTGTCCACTGCCTTTCAACGGCGCGTCAAAACACGTTTCCGATACAACGGCTAGAGATGGGTTGTTCCCACAGCGACCAGGAGAAATATACACAAGTTTCTACGACAAGAATTTTTTCAAATGTTGGAAAATTAATTCCCATGGACATCGGAGAATAGAACCCATGGACGCGGCGTCTGCTATACGGTCAGACTTACTTCACTATTCCGGTTTCGTTGAATGAAATACGGACAATTTTTCCTATACTTTTGCTATCATAGACCTATCTTGAGCACAACAAATCACCAAGCTCCTCAACAGACTCACGAGACTATAAACTGAACACTTCAGGTAATTTAATAAATAATGTACTGTTTATATAGCAATGTTTCAATACGATTTAAATTTTAATGTATGAAGTACATTTATTCCAATAAAAATTCTAATTTAATACCATTTTCAACGTTAATCTTGAGAACCAAGGTTCCCCAGTCACTTTTCTCTGCTATAAGAATAGTAACGTTTCTATAGTTACATGAACTCAATTTCTGCTGTAATGCTAGTAACATTTCTATAGTTACATGAACTCAATTTCTGCTGTAATACCAGTAACGTTTCTGTAGATACTGTAGCGTGTTTGTGTGTCACGCTACAAATAAGTTCACGCCGTCATCCCAATATAGCGAATTTATTTCCTTCGCTCACTTACACACTTTACAGGCATCACACTTGCAGTGTTACAATCACTGCTCACAATATTCCGGCGAGACTGACTCCTTAGACGGATATTCCAAACTGACTTCTTA
This sequence comes from Cryptotermes secundus, assembly GCF_002891405.2. NCBI lineage: Eukaryota > Metazoa > Arthropoda > Insecta > Blattodea > Kalotermitidae > Cryptotermes > Cryptotermes secundus. The sequence goes on from NW_019731583.1 coordinate 207,085, forward strand.
GACGGGCGATCCGAAGCTTTCTTCTCCGAAGGCTGTTCCGCGACTGACTTCTTCGAATGCTATTCCGAGACTCTCTGTTTCTCGCAGAAGCTGGGCTATTTATAACCTTGCCCGCTGTTAGGCAACGAACCCTCCGTTATAACCATGGAGACTCCTGTTAGAATTATAATGGAGCCATTGTTGTCTCCTCTGTAACGGTCTATTGTAGCGTTTCCATAGAAGTGACTTCTGGATTCCAGACACGTTACAATACATCAATATATATTCTGATAAAATATCTATTATTTATATGGTTTCTAAAGTTATTTGATTTTACTTTCTGTTATATCTGTTATTAGTTCCTTTTCTCTATTTATTCGAATTTACTTGAAGTTACTTTGTTAACTTTTCACTACGATTCTAAGTATATATTACGTTCCCTCTTACGCATGTAAAAGAGTTTCCGCGTGGAGGCGTGGTCGAATACCTCCACCCGCGAGTCGTAGGAGGCGACGAAATACCTGGGCCACTCTCTTCCTGGAAGATATAAATACGGGGACCGGGTCCTCCAAGTTTGGTGAATCTCGAATCTGAGACAGCAAAATAAAGTCATATGTCCCGCGGGACTCTTACTTAACAGTGACTGAGCTGGCGAGGACCAGGAGCAAATTTGAACGACAGACACATCCCCTCTGACTGAGTAAATTCGCAGATCCACAGGTTTGAAGTTTTGTTAGTTCTGACTCCTGTAACCCCGACTCCACATTGACCTGCGCATTACATAATAGCGGGAGAGATGATGCTTTCAGAAACTGCGACCGACAGAAGTCATTTTCACTGCCAACCTGAACTCAGATAACCTTCCGATCATGATTAGTCTTCTGCATCCTGTTAGAGATAGTGACGCTTTTGATCAAGTCGAAAATATTCCAGTCTGGTAACCATCCACTGCTACGCGATGGCTCAGTAATCAGGTTTCCTTGGAAGACGATTGGTACTGAACAGTATCGGAACAGTTGAAGTTGGTGATTAATATCCGGTCCGCGCCTAAGTTACATAATGTGGATCAATCGGAAGTATGTTCATTATTCTTTGATAGAAGCACATAAAGGAAGGACTATCCAAGGATCAGCGATCTGACAATATTCAGTGTTTTAGTAGTTATTTGCAGAGTGTGTAAATAAGTGATTCCCTGCGTCTACTCAGCAACACGTGAGAGCCAGTGTCAGAAGTGGATCGACACCTGCCACTTCCACGAAGGATATCAACAGATTATACGAGAGACGAAAATATAAAGAAATGAGTGCCACATTTTGTCTATCTAAGTACGTCTTCTGGGTGCTGACTTTCCTGTCCTTTTTGGCTGGATTCGTCGCTATTGTCTGTGGAACATGGAACGTTGTGGACGCAAATTCGTTCGTCAATTTTATTCGGCGTACATCTGGTGAAAACTTTGAAGCTGAGCTTCAGCAAATCGTACAACCAGCTGTCTTCCGACAAGCTGGCTACCTACTCATCGTAGTCGGGGTATTGACCTTCATCATAAGTTTCCTAGGCTGTTGTGGAGCATTGCGTGAGTCCAAATGCTTTTTGGCTACTTATGGAGTAATTCTTATACTAATACTGATCCTGGAAATCACTGCTGGAAGTTTAGCTGGATTATACACAAAACAGGCCGAGGAAAATACTCGAACATTATTGAAATCATCCATAAAAGAATATTATGCTGCAGAAGAGAAGGATGCTATAACTCTCATGTGGGACTACACAATGGCACATTCGAAATGTTGCGGTGTGAACAGCTATGAAGACTTCAAGGAATCGAAGAAATGGACTGAGGGAAATAAGAAGGTAATCCCCGAGGCATGTTGCATTTTGGAAGGTGATGTATCGAAATTTCAACCCAAATATTCAAACTGCACCAAAAGCCCATCAGATGAAAATTCCTACTGGAAAACAGGCTGCTTCAACACAGTGGTGGGAATGGTTATCGATACCAAAGTCACGATAATTGGAATAGCAGTTGGATTGGCCGTGTTCAAATTGGTGCTCAGCATTGTCTCATTCTGCTTGTGCAGGTCCATACGGGAACGTCAAAGGATAAGTCGGGGCAACATTGCATAAGAGAAAACTCAGCCTGTATAATTGAACATTTTACTATTTAATGTGTTCTAAGGGTAATCATTTATGACACAATAACTTTTATTTCTTTGGGGTTAAATGCTTACAACTTTCAGCTTTAAACTGTAATGTTTGTTATTCAGTTCAAAGTTTCCTTGACATAATTAACAAAAAAATCTTGTTACATGTAGAAGGACTGCAGAGAATGCCAGAAACCGACCTAATACAAACTTCCTTCAGTGCTATCCCAATTTGCTGTGAACATGTAGACTACATTTCAGTATTTCATATTTTGTCAGTTTGGCTGAAAGGAAGCATCATGTATGATGCGTTGCTGGAAGCTTTTGTCCCAAAGATCCCTATACCCCTTCATTAGCTACCGTGTAATTAACCATGTGCCAGTCACTGTGTCTCCTGATTGTTTTCCTTATGAGATATGTTTATAAGGAATGTTACTGAGCATTAATAAGCATTACAAAAAGTACAAACTGCTAATGAAGAGAGCTATGTTCAACCTGATGGCTCGCAAATTGCACGTTCCGTCCGGTATCCTCCCCTCCCCCAACCCCCGCCAGGCATCCGTGCTGTTACTTCCTTGTTTAAGTAATCTCATCACTCCCATGTACCATGTGATTTACCGTTCCCCCAGTTGTTTAGGGAAAAGAAGGGTCCCCATAATTATGCGGAGCTGAAAGCTTGTCTTTCGTTTGCCAGCGGTCAACAAGGAAGTTGGATGGAATTCCGTTTAGACTGTGCAATCAAAATTCTTTTTGGATTATCGTACCGGCCGTTGAGGGCGAGGGACTGCCTTGCTGAAGCGCGTGTGTTGGGAGCGTTGCGGCAAGAGTTCTGCTGAGGTATTAATTTATTTAGTGATTCGGCTTTTATTGCCTCATTTTTAGTAATCTGTGTTTGGAAGCCGATGAAGGGATTTGCTGGGAGTTGTTTTGTATGTGTTTAGGCTTTCCTTGCACCCTTCTGTTTTGTTTGATACACTGGGGCAGCGTTCCCGAGTGGTTAGTCTTTTTTCTGAACTGACTTAGCTGCGAGGGCTCATAAATTCAATAATGTTGCAAAGATGGAAATGTGATTAGAACTCTTATTGTTTACTTATTGTTTACAAATGTTGTATACTCTTAGTCAAGTTATGTTCTTATTGTTATGATAATATATATAATCACGTTTATGATATTAAATATTTGTTATTTTGGAAATATCTTTCTTCTTTAATTATGTCCAAAGCTTGGACACCCCAGTCCATCAGTGTAGCATTCGGAACACAACAAGAATCCAGGAACAAATGCAGCGATCACCCCCCCACCCTCCCAATACTTGTAAAATGTTAACAAGGGAGGGCCCGGAAAATACACACACTCTTCTTGCATAAAACGCTGTGTAGTTCCTTACTTAGCTTACTCTTCGGGGCCGATTTATTTCTCGAAAAAGTGTTTGACTTTCACCTCATGGCGACCGCTATTTGAACATTCTATTAAACAAAGTCAACTGCAACACTCGAGTCAGTGTTTAATCCCTGCCTTCGAGATACTTAGTACTCTGCATGTCAACTGCACTGTTGTCGTCAGTGTTTGTATAATCGAATTTGATGGCAAAGCTTTCCATCACTCCTTCCACATGACGGTCGAATTTCGATGTTTCATTTTTTGACGCTGATGCATGTTAAACACGCGATTTCCAATTATTAGGCCTAACACTTTGCCCTTCTCGAAGCAGCTGTTCTATTACAGCGGGAATCGTAAATTAATGTTATGAGCCTGCTTTCCTAAAGTAGGCTTATGTGAACTGCATGCTGTCTGTGCTTCTATAAATCCCCCCTATTAACTTCTGAATGCTTCAAACAGCTTAGTATGTAAATCATGGTACCTGAGCCCATCACAGCGGCCTACTTCATAAATCCCTCTCGTCAGTCTGAGTGTTGCTATGCAGAAGTTCCGTAAAGTGTAACCCTCATTTCGTTACTAGGTAACGGCTCTCTGATCACGTTCCCACAGCAAAGAATACAAGCACTTGTAGAAGAAATGGTGGATTTATGTGTCTGTGTAGCCCCCTGCCGTTGCTGGGTAAGAAGATGTTCTCTCAGCAACGAAGAATTACGCGAGGTCCGTGTCGCGTCAGCATAAAGCAGGCTCCCAGCATTTGTTGGTTCTCTGTAGGTATCCCTTAACCTGACTCTGTGCCTTCCAGAATTTACTGCTGCCTGGTCTAAGCCAAACCCATTCCAGGTAGCAGTAATATGCTGTGCTGTTGCACCCAGCAGTTGAAAATTTTAATTTTCGTGCTAATGTGTTCTGCATTTATTGTCATGTTTGAACGTGTTAAATGTATCTGCCGTGCTCTGGAAATTTCTTAAATTTTCTCACGTTCTTCCTTCTTTACGGGGTCAAAGGGTAATTGAAGCGGAATATATAGCTCATCCACCTCAAAATCCAGCCTCACATTCAAGCGGTGGACCCAGTTATCACAAACGGATCTCTGCTGACAGCATGGACGGTATAACCCCAACATCTAGCGAGGAGGAAGTGCCCACTCCAATCTGGCAGGCACGGTGTCATGTGGAGATGGCATCCCAGACATTTCAGGATACGGAGCATCTTAAACACTCCAAATTTAAAACAATTTCCAATAAGTCTACAAGATAATCAGGCACCAATATTGTTTTATGCCATGTTTACTTCCTCGTTTATTTCTATACTTGCTGGGAAAGTTTCCCACCCAGACAAACAAGCATATTTCCTTGAGTCTAGTTATGTACGAAGAGACCTTGTACCACAGTTTGCCATTCAAGCACCCAAGGATAAATATTTGTTTGAATAAAGAACGGTGCAATGGGATAATGTAGAAGGAAATAATTTAATATTTCTGTATTATATACTTATTATACTATATTGTAACGATGGAAACTCCAATGTTAGGAAATGCTAGCGATCTGATTCCTAGCCGCTGTCGTGGGAACGTTGGTCGTTGTGCAGGAAATCAACTCTGATGTCAACCATTCCTAGCCGCTGTCTTGGGAACGTTGGTCGTTGCGCAGGAAATCAACTCTGATGTCATCCATTCCTAGCCGCTGTCTTGGGAACGTTGGTCGTTGCGCAGGAATTCAACTCTGATGTCAACTTTTCCTAACCGCTGTCGTGGGAACGTTGGTCGTTGCGCAGGAAATCAACTCTGATGTCAACTTTTCCTAACCGCTGTCGTGGGAACGTTGGTCGTTGCGCAGGAAATCAACTCTGATGTCAACTTTTCCTAACCGCTGTCGTGGGAACGTTGGTCGTTGCCAAGGAAATTAACTCTGATCTCAACCATTCCCAGCCGCTGTCGTGGGGACATTTGTCGTTTCCGATGACTTCAACTCTGATCTCAATTATTCAGGATTTCTGATGGTACGTCACTTACTTACTTACTTACTCATGGAGCTGAGCCCTTCTGGAGGAGCCGCCAATTCTACAGCTACTCAAGAATTTCCCAGCATTTTGTGGAACCCGAAGATCTATTACCGTGTTCACAAGAGCCCTCCACTGGTCCCTATCCTGAGCCACATCTATCCAATCAATACCATCCCATCCTATCTCTCTAAGATCCATTCTAATATTGTCCACCGACCTACGCCTTGGTCTTCCCAGTGGTCTCTTTCTTTCTGACTTTCCCACCGATATCCGATACGCATTTCTCGTCTCCTTCATTCCTGCTACATGACCTGCCCACATCATCCTCCTTGACTTGATCATTCTAATTATACTTGGAGAAGAGTTCAAGTTATGAAGCTCCTCATTATGCAGTTTCATCCAACCTCCTGTTAATTCATCTCTCTTCGGTCCAAATATTCTCCTCAATACCCTGTTCTCAAACACCCTCAGTCTATGTTCCTCCCTTAATGTCAGAGACCAAGTTTCACACCCATACAGAACCACAGGCAAAATTATAGTTTTGTATATTCTAATTTTTATCTGGTGGTACGTCACAATATATTAAGTTTAAAAGAAGATACAGAACGATGCTGAAACATGAATACTGCAGAAACTGTTCACTTCTAAAATATGAATACAACGGGCGTTAAAAGTAGGTAGGGTAAGACAAGTTACTCCATGATGGTACTCATTTTCGATGTTTTTTCCCCAATTTTAGGATCTTAAAGTTCGCAATCCGAAGTGAACGGAGAGGTTCATTGAGGTAGGCCTAGATCCACTGGGGCTGTAGTGCCAAGGAAAAAAAAAGTTCGCAATACGTAACCTTGAAACATGTCTGTGATTAGTCTTATTCTTCTGCGTCTGTTCCTTCCTTCCGTTTGTAGAACGATTTCTCCTGAACAAGCAAAGAGAGAGTGTAAGCATTTACACTTTACTGAAAGTTTGAGTGCATACAGTCTCTAAACTGGTTAATTTATGTTAATGAAAATTGGCGAAATGCTTTGCCACCCATTTACATAAAGGCATATCGTTAATTTACGAGTACTAACCTACTGATGTTTGCCAGATATCATATCTTCGCAGAAAATAACAGTTGTAATATTTACCTTTACCTTCTACGGATTTGGACGTGTTTGGTAACCTCCGCTGGAAGCATTTAAGAACTGATCTTCCTAGCAAAGCTTCAGCGTCTTAACACTTTACCTCTAGTTAATACATGCTCTGTTAATCTTAAAAATATATGAAACATAATCATATGTGTTATCAATATGAGGATACGGAAATTCGTCAGTAAGTTCAGATATGCCTGATTGCAATTAATAACAAAAACCTATAAATTCTATCAAAGTAGGGATTTACCTACGGAAAATTCGGCGCCGGGCAGCCAAGGAAAGTCCACTAAAATACCTGACACAAGTTCGGGCAATAATAGGTAACCCCCCCCCCCATCATATTAACATCGGAGGTCAACTTAATTAGTCTCCTGAGAGAACTGAAGAATATAGTGAGCGTGGAGTTCTTGTTCCAGAAGACTGCAAACTGAAATAGATCTCAGCTAAAAGTATGGTGGACTACACTGCCATACAAAAATTCTTTACTTAGAAAAATATCCACTCCTTTAAATTTTGCACAAAGGCGGATAAATATGTTAAAATCGTTATCTGGCATTTTCTGGCAATAATTCTGCAAAGGACATCACTGTGGTCCTCCAGGAGATAAAACTACGATGTCATCAGTTTAAAACTGATGACAAGCGCACGTCCCACTCCAGAAAGAGGGACCAGACACAACGCTCTCCCTCTTCCTAGTTACTATAGGAATGGAAGAAGATTCCCAAGAAATCTTCAAATTAAAAGCACTCTGTAACATAGTTACAAAGGTCGAACGGGCTTACAGAATGGTATAACTGTCAGCGTCTTGGTCACACTAGGGTTCACTGCAGGCACCCTCCTCGCTGCCTGTGTTAGGTGGTCACAGACGTCATGAGCGCCCAGAGAAACAGGACTGAGCGAGTGTCCCCCCTCCTGTGATTGCAACTTACAAGACGTATAATCGCCGCACCCAGGAAGTTACAGAGGCTGCAGTTATGCAAAACAGGAATTACAGCGCAGGAGGAACCTTCTGGCGACAGTCCCGGAGCCAACAGGGAGAAAATTCTTCTTAGAATCCGCAACACCCAATCGATAATTCGATCCTGCTTTTCGCAGCAGTATCGGCAGCAACCATCGGAAAAAGAACAGCGGCAGAATTCGTCGCATATGCGAGAAGTGGACATTATTAATGCAGTGTAGCAGTTTTAGTATAGTAAGACACCTGGTCATTTATGGCCGATACATGTTATGTCTAAGGTGAAACTGTAAGAAATAAGGAACAATTTGTTGCATTGTTGAGAAACTATGTAGTACAGGATGATTCATATAGAACCGGCCCGACGAAATGAGGTGTAATATAAAATATACCATACAGATATTAAAGTAATTTACACATATCTTATCTTGGATTGTGTGCCGTGATCAGAGCAGGTTTTGAAAGTGTCCGCCGTTTTCAAGTAGGCATTAGAAACACTCGCTGTTCAACAGTGTACCCCATGACTGTCGCCTGCCCACTGCAGATACATTTCGGGATTGTCCTTGACCTTGCAGCATAAGGGCTGCCACTTGTCGGATCATGCGCACACCATTCGACTCAGCACGGCCCACGGATTATTATGTCGTAATTGTGAGCGGTTATATGCATCACCTGCGGAATTATTAGCAAATTCATCGGGCCGGTTCTATACGATTCACCCTGTACAATAAACAGTATTAGATATAGTAACGCAGCAGGATGCTTAAGTACAGGATAACTATATGTCACTTGCAGTCATTGATGAGTTAACTACGAGACAAGTGCCAGCCGGTAAGGAAGTGAATACGGAAGCAGAGGACACTGGTTGTGCCGTTACCAGGCAACGGCTAGTGAAGGAAAACAGAGGACTTAGTGTGTTGTAGTGAGAAATTGAGTGCGCGAATTAGTGAGGGAGGCGTAATATCTTGTATTTGGTATTTACAGGAGTGACGATATATTTCATTCAATGTAAAGAAAGCTAAATGAGATTTCCCTTTATTGACACTCTTGGTTTGAAAAAAGTTGCGAAGTAATTTTCTTTTTTTACTGTAATATATTGTCACGTATATGTGTGACTATAGACGAGTTTTCGATTAGTGTATGGATTTACTGACCACTTATACACACCACTCGGAACTACAAGTTATTACAGCGCTAAGCTAATCTCCACTGTTCACAAATAACCACAGTACCCGCTAAGCCTTTTTCCAGCTTCTTGTCTTTAGAAGCTGTTTCCTGACAACGGCTTCTGACAGCGGAAATTGTTCAGATTCACGCGTTCAGTTACTCTCTTCACAGCCTCACGTACAAAACTCCCTATCAACTCCAAGTCCAAGTCACATTGCGACTGACAGTCCGTCCGTCTGTCTGTCTTTGTGTCGAGCCCCGACTGGGGCTCATGACCAGATTTTTTCCTTTTTTTTTTCTTATATGAAAATTACTGTCCTGCTAATTCGGGGCGCTCTCTCTAACGAGAGGTCGGGTCTGTCATTTGTCAGTCATAGTCCGTATTAGTATGTCCATTGTCAGTATTTACATATATTTACATTTTTAATCTTAATTCCTATTTCTATGTACAATATATACAAGGCCTCTGTCACCCTATCAACTAATTTGGTCCCTTGTTTGTAATATTTCTGCACGGACCACGTAGAAAACACAGTTCTATTGTTGCGTTCATCTGTTTCATTATTAAGAATCTGCTTCCTAGCAGTGGGAACGTGTTTACCCAGACATTTCCCACAAATGGTCGCTGTTTACAGTCACTGCTTAGCAAGGGGTCTATACGTCACAGTATTGTCAACTGTCAATAAAAGAGGGAGGGCAGACTCAGCAGACTTAAGCATAATGAAGCAGCTGCCCCCACATAAGTCTACATGCTGTTTGGATGTGGTTACTGGGCTCAGTTATTTATGGCACAGTTGGTACAGCGTTGCGTCGTGTTGTGCGGATCAATAGACATAAATTTTTCAGTCACAACGTATATTCTCTTCCAAATATTTTTACAGAATGAGCGAAATGTTTCTGCATATATTTTCTATCCTCAGACCCTCAGTTTCTTGAACACATGAGAAAACTTTATACTAAAAGACATGTTCTTAATATTCAGGTGTACTATAATAACTGATCCATTTCGCTGATTTGCATACATGTCAGATATGTGTATATATATATATATATATATATATATATATACTCGTAATATTGTGACATATTGCTATGCAAAGGCCGGTAAACAACTTCCTCTGTTATTGCATGACAACAATAGGGACTCCATTGCTACAACAATACGAGTCGAGACTGGTTGCTAGGCAGTCGCGTAATACACGCGTCTCTACAATAATTGAAGGAATTCTCTGTGTGGTCCGTTCCGCGACTTGCACACGGCTTTCAACTTTCCATATGTATACGGGGGTCGAATACCTCCACCGTGACCCTGCGAGTCGTAGGAGGCGACGAAGAGGGAAGTCTCAAATCTGAGACAGTAAAATATGGTCACGAATCCCAAGGGACTTGGACCCCCCCCCTCCCAAAAAGAAATTGCGCTGGAAAGGACCAGCCCATCCTCTCGTCAGAGAGAGTACCCCACGAAAACAAGACTGTAACTGTGAAATAGGAATTAATATCTGGTCATGAGCCCCAGATGGGGCTCGACACCAAGAATTACTGACTGACTGACCGTCAGTCGCAATGCGACTTTGACTTTGACGTATGTATACGATTATATAACAAAATTGTGCAGACGACAAGCAAAAGTCATACGAAGTCATGATAATGAACATGTTCGCGGTATACAAGGTGAAGCCAGACGCAGAAAATATAAGAGGCTTAAACTTGGCGGTGGTGAAGCTTATGACCGTTCAAATGACTAAGTTCTCGTTGTAGCATAAGATCTGTAAATTAGGTCTGCTCTATAAAGCCTGTACTGACAGAGGACTTGTGTGTAAAACAATAGGAAAAGTTTTCGATAACATTATGTGTGCGAAATATACACTTGACAAAAGGTTGAGTGTATTCATAAGAGACAGACCCATCTTCTCGTCAGAGAGGATGTTACATAAGGACTATTACCGCAAGAGTTCAGTTGGAAAAAAAGAAAATCTCTGGTCGTGGGCCTCAAGGGGCCTGACGCCAAGACGAACTGATTGGCGGTAAACCGCCTGTCGTAAAGCCACCCTGACTCTGACTGACTAGATGAGACTGGAGAATTGGGTCGAGTTCTAGAGGGTCGGCATTCCAAGGTGATTGAACAAGAAATGGCAAGAAGTGATAGCTCCCGTGTTAAAATCCGTTACCAGAATATGGGTAGCGGAGACAGTGTACAGGCTTAGCCATCGTTGAAATCTGTTACCTAGCAACGACTAGTGTAAGCAGACGTTGAAGTGTTTATTCATGTATTATAGTTATAGAAATCCCTTCTTCAATAACGTAACTGGCTTTCTATGGAGTCTGCGTAGCGACCGTTACTATGCAGTCGCTCGATAAACACGTTCCAACAATATAGACTGAGTGGTCAGTGCGGAAGCTATATAGCGACAGTTATAGATAGAACAGACGGCAGTATTTGGGAGTATTGGGGAGTAGTTGAGAGTGTTTAAGTGTTTAAGTGACAGCCACGGGAAGTTCATCATGTGAAGTCTTGGCGTGTGATTGGAAAACTTTGTGCGTGCTGTGGCACAGAGATATCTGGAGTGATCTGAAGTGGCAGTTTCTGTGTGGAGATCCGTTGCTAGGAGACGACTAGTGGAAGACGGAGAATCCTAGCGCGTGTGCAACGGTGAACCGGAAAGTATGTAAATCAGCGATAGCGCTGTATCTAAGTTTAATTAAGAGAGAGTGTGTTACCAAGCTGCAAATAAACCCAATTATCGGAATTAGAACCCGTCATTTCGTCACGCGTACCACCTGCACGTGATAAGACTAACAATTTTTGCCGTTTAGAAAGTTAATGTAAAATTTTCTTTAAAAAAAATGAACTTTCAGTATTATCACGTGGTTTATGGGCCACGCCCATGTTTTTGTACTGGCTTTCTGTTTCGTAAAGAATGCCGACTGATGTTACCGGGAAGCAATACTTTGCTTTGACAACGAACATGGAAAATTTCCATGATCATCAACACGGGTATTGATTTTCAAGCTTCCCGAAACGAAGCCGAAACGCTGAGTTACAACGGCGGGTAGGGTCAGATTTGTAATATTAACTGCTGAAGCGGGTGCAGTGTGTGGCTGCCTTATTCAAGGGGTCACATGGCACCGAGAGCTGAGAAACATTATAGTAAATTTTGTGAGGATAACTCAGGGGTTTCTTTCTCAGATTCTAAGCGATGCTGGTATTGGTAAATTAGTATTAGAACAGATCCTCTTGCAAAGCGCATTCGATTATACGCGTGAATAAGAATGCAAAAAATTACTTGCAGAAATCGAAAGATTCAATTGTATAGGTCAGATGATCCTCTTGCAGTTTGTGATAATGGTCTATTATTAGTCATAAAGTATCGTGTTGGACGATGTCCATTATCTCAACCGCGTACAAAATTAAAGTCTTGGAAGCCGGATATGCTTACCTGATCAGATATTTAAAAAGGAAGAATCGTGTTCCGATGGGGCCCTGATATTTCACTGACAATTTTAAATTAAAATTTGACTAGCTATTGGTACTTAACGTTCCCTTCATTCCTTATTATATTACATTGTTTGTTCATAAATGGGGGGGGCACTATGCTACAAGCCGGAAGGTCGCGAGTTCGAGTCCCGTTTTGGTCGATTTTTTTCAATTTACCTAATCTTTCTAGCCGCACTATGGCCGTAGGTTCGAGGTAGCCTCTAATAGAAATGAGTACTAGGAATTTTCCTGGGGGTAAAGGGCGGCCGGCGCGTAGGGCTGACAGTCTCACCGCCATCTGTGAGTCGATTGTCTAGAAAATGTGGGAACCTCAACATCTCACAACCCTATGGGCCTCCAGGGCCTGTTACAGGGACCTCATTTTGTTCACAAATAGGTGTAATTACACAATATTTATAAGTTTATTTTTTTTTAGATTTTCATGGCTACGTTCGTCACTTCCATAGGATTAACATTCGACAGAAGTTTCTCCCAGGGTGGCGAGATACATAACTGCACTGAACGCCTGAACTGTGTCTGAAGTGTTCAGTACTGCTGGGTTCCTGAACTTTCTTCGTTGTCTAACCGGACGAAGAGAGTGACACAGATGCGGAGTCGATATGAAAGATAAAAAGAAACTTTCAGGTTCATCTTCTTCTGCTTCTTTTGTTCTCCTTCTTCCTTCTTCTCAGTCATCTTCTAACTAAATTTCTGTGTCCACTTCTCCGCCGTCCTAATTTTCCTTATATTCTCTTCAAATTTTTTTTCAAATACGTCTTCTTTGCTTCTTTTCATTCTCTCCTTTCTTCTTCCCCTTCTAATCTTCTTTCTTCACCCTCATTATCCTTGTTTCTTTTTATACTTCTTCGTCTCATATTCATCTCCTTTTTATTCTTAATATTCTCCGTTTTTAATTCCGTCTACCCTAGCTCGCTTGCTCGCGCGTTTTTGTTCGTTACTTTGCGAGGCTGAATGAGCTGCAGGTCTTACACAGAGTGGAGCACAAAATGTTACTGAGAAGTACCCCACAGCTTTGAATATCTCAAGTGAACCTGATGTGTCTTCATCACAAACGCGAGACGGAATTCTTGCCATTGTGGACCAACGTGTTGTCAAACGGTATGCAGAGACAGAAAGTAAGTTTGGTATGTGCTGAATCCGTGAAGGTAATGCGTACATCTGAAAATAGTACGTAAAGCATCTGGTCTAGTCGCAAGCTTACACAGATGAGGATTCTAAAAACTTGTAAGTATTTCAGTAGTGTCAAAATTATGTGGCAGTCCCGAGGTCTAGCGGTGGGGATACATTTGAAAGATTTTATAGAAAGTTCTGTTCATAGTTATGGAACTTATCTTCCACTGAAAAAGTTGAACAGGTAAAACGGAGACAAATTGCTTCTGCGTTCCTTTCGGTGTTTGGAGTGTATTGATTAATGAATGCATGATTAAGAACAAGAAAAGAAGGAGATGATAATTCATTATATTGATGGTTTTACGGAGAAGAGATGAATGTAAATAGAAGATCATGATTGCAAGATCAACGATCCATATTCTATTGGACTTACTCGACCAATCAATGTTAGGTACGAAAAGATTTTTCACTAATATACTGACGCTCAACCAACAAACATACTGGATTCTGCCAGCGCCGTAACACAGGGATTTTACCTCGAATCCATTAACATTATTGAAAATCCCGACTGTGGGCTTATAAGCTGCATTATTTAATTTAAAACTGTGGGATATTTCTAAAAAAAAACTGGATGTTACAGAAGATTATGACTGCGAGAGTGGAAAAAAAAAATGGGTATCCCCCTCCCGCAACACTGTGTAAATATCACAATGAAGCATTGCGGGGAAAACACTAATATATATGCTTCCATTTGAATCCTGAATTATTTCGGGACTAAATAACTAAGCAGTATTCTTTAGAAGTATGTATATGTACTCACATAATGAATATATGTAAAATGATTTATGTAATATTTGTAATTAAAAATAACCTACACGTGCTGTAAGGCAGAGTGCTGCGTTCCCGCACAACTCCAAAATTCGGAAACTTCCATCGTTAACATATTTGTATTTGAACTTAGCAGAGTTTCTTTAGATACCCGCTACATGGCAGCACCTTTCTTACATAGAGTTTGGGCTTCCATCGACTGGGTTGATATGTATTTCCTGTTTCTGAGCTCGTGAATGGAACTGCGGTCGGACGATATGATGACAGCTTTTTTCATAAGCAATCTCGGCGTTTCGGTTCCTAAAAATAAACGAAATTCATCCAAACTAAATTCGCAATTAGAAAGGAGCCATAATGGCTAGCAGATCGATTTTAATTTGCCTGTCACCAGACACGTAATCTCCTTACTCCGGAACCGTATATTCTATAATGGTTAAACGTCTGTGTATGAAGTCCGTCAATAATGCCAAAATCATTAAAATATTCACCATTTGACACTAACACAACATGATCCGGCCACAAACGTCCATCCTCAGATGTTTCAATGCGTCCAAACTGTTACACTGCTTGGATATGCGCTAAAATTGCGCGTTACAGTCCTCTTAAAATAACGTAAATAATTAATTGAATTCATTAAAATTGTTTCTATCAAAATCTCTCGTAAAATCCTATTCCACCCCGTAAGGGGCGTCGTCCACTTGTTTAAAGCTCTGTGATATTCCAGACAGTTTGTCTCAGCAGCTTGTTCTTCCTATACTTACGGGGTGGAATAGGATTTTACGAGAGATTTTGATATAAACAATTTTAATTAATTTTAAGTAATTATTTATGTCTATTTTAAATGGACCGCAGCGCGCAATTCTAGCGCGCATCAAAGCAGTGTAACAGTTTGGACGCGTTGAAGCACTTGAGGATGTTCGTTTATTGGCGAAACATGTCGTGTTGGTGTTAAATGGTGAATGTTGTAATGATTCTTGCATTATTGACGGAATTGATAGACAGATGTTTAATTAAAGATGTGCAACAGGATGCTGAAATACAGAATTACATAATGATATTAATAAAATATCACAACTTTACTAATATATTGTCGCGTATCGGGCGTATATCGCGACAAATAAGTTCTCGATGTGTTCGATGTAGCGAATTTTATTTCACACTCGCTCTTACAATCACCCAAATTACAGATTTACGATTACTGCTATCTGCAGTATCACAATTAGTACACTGAAAAATGCCACTATACAATTGACTAGTTGCTGGCTAACTCGGCGGTAGCTCCAGGACTCGCTGACTGTCTCAGTACAACTCTGCGGTAGCCACACTAGAACTGACTGTGAATAGCCTTCGCTGCGCCTCATGTAGCCTCGATCGGACCATACGGAAAACGGCCGCGTAATAGGCACCCTCTTTGCCTGGCGCTGTGTTGGTATGTAACGCTAGCGGAGGTAACCGCTGTTACTATCGTAACGTCGCCGCTGTTGACTCGCGTTGCCTAGCGACCGCGATATCCCTCGGTGACGTCACCGCGGAGGGGAGTGGCGGGGCGGGAACTCGCCTATTACCGTAAGAACGCGAGCGTTACGTTACCGCCACGTACCGCTGGGGAGGTAGGGGTCAACATGTCACAATATTAATGTAGAACTGGAACCCCGCAAGAGGCCATAAGTTCAGTAACACTGGTAAACTCTGAGCCTCGCTCTAAACATTAGGACTGTCGCAATGGGTTTAATTTCATCCGAGACTAACGAAGAAAGAACAGGGGACAAACAGATCTTGAAGAACAGGCGTTTTCTTTTTGTGATATAACCGATCATATACAGAAACGGCTTTGTCAATTCGCCTTGCCCACTGGAGCTGGTGTCAAGACAGTTACAGGTGGTCGCGCAAATAATTTACTAACTAATTAAGTCTGTCGGTTTCAGGGTAGATTCAAGTAGATAATGAATTTGGAATTGGGCGCCAGAGGATTGGTGATCTAGTGAAGTAGATAACTTCACGTAGACTCCTCCTGTCCGTTGAATTAGTGGTTGAAAGGATGATGAGGTCTGGTAGTGGAGCGATCGGTTGTAGCCAATAACTTAAGCGGCCTGAAGCGGCTCTCGGTTCTGAATGAACCTTATCGTTGCGAAAAAATATGCGCTTTATTGCTCTTCCATCATAAATAATCGCACTTTACACTTTTCCATACACTTTAAATGGCGTGAGACACTAAACTAGTCTTCACGTTAGAAGTAAGGCGCTTTAATAACAACAAATTTAACTTACTCATGCTGTTTCGTTACTTTCGTATCGTTTAATTATTTGGTTTTGAATGAATTGAATGTTGGTCGACTGTAAGTAATCTTTGTTCAGGTTCAGGAGTCTCTAAATGTAGAGTTGGTTGAATTTAGAAGTTTTAAGGGGCGCTTTACAAACACGTCTGACCTCAACGAAGTCAAAAACCCGGATCGCCAAGTCGATTTCAAATGTTGTGTCGCGTCTACTCCTTGAATAAATAAAATTCGCGGGAAACGCACAGATGAAAACACTTGAATCGGGCTGGTCACTTCAAAATGGACCATTACGTCATTTAGATGTTCTGGTCAGTTCGTTGAACGCTTTTTAACTTAATGGACAAAACCGAAACCCGACACACTAAAAAAAAATTATTTCCAAAAGGCATCCATATCACGCCTCTTTTCAAAGCGAGTTACTGCTTAGTGCCACACATTCGGACTTCTGTCGCTGAAAACTTCCAAAAGCACTGTTTTGCATCCAATAATTCGGCGAAGAAGTCCATATCGATACAACAAGTCATATAGACACCAAATTTCCATATCGAAATTGCCTTCGTTATAATAATACATCAAAATTATAAAAAAGTAAATTATTAATTACTCAAATTAAATGCCGTTTTACTTGCACTGATCAGCAGAATTCAAATATGATGTTCCCAAATGGACAGCGAATTCGTAAGATTCCTCGAGGTCCCGTCGGGCAACAACCGTCTCGGGGTCTGGATCAGTATGACCTACAGGGGCTGGCGGCTAAGTTCCCATAACGGCCAGTAAGGTATTTCACGACCGGAGCCTCCCACGCGGCGGCATTATGACTCCCGGGTGCTACTAAGGCTTTCCCGACACGAATGCAGGAGAGCACTCGTATGGGGTAGCTTCGGCTACTTGAGTTGTCTCCTTAGAGTACCGATAAGGTGCCGTAAGCCTTCGGGGTCAACACTCTAAAACGGTTTAACCAACCCATGTGGAGGGGTGGGAATGTGGGATTATATACCACCCCCAGGGGCGACTCCTTCATGCAGTTTACTCTGGTCACACCCACATGGCTAACTAGCATCGCACTCCCAATAATAACCTCAATGTGCATTTTAGGTTCTGGAAGCTCGTGAAGGTTTATTCGCAAGAGGGCCAAACCACCTAGGCCAAGGTGTGAGTCATCATGCCGAGGGCTGCGTGGCACGGGTGGAACTTAGCCAATGAAGTGAATGATCCCCTGGGGGGACCAGGCAGCACCCCGTTGTGTTTATGCCTTCAACCGGTGTGGGGCGCTGAGGGTGGTGATCTCTTAAATCCCCATTACTCTTGAGAACAAAGTGAAAAAAAAAACGATCCTCAGGACCTAAAAGGAAAGGACTCCCCTTCAAGGAGATTCCTACGAGAAATACTTCAGCAGGGACTGTAAGCTCCGATACACCATTAAGTGGCCCGGTTGCAACCAGCGAACCTGCTATTGAGATTTCAGCCAAAGGCAGGGACGAACCAGTGGTGAGAAACCTGCTTGAGGTTAAGCCAGGAACCCTGCTTTTGGGAGCAAGTAATACTGACACACCACTAAAGGGGGGGGGGGTACTTTTAACATACCTACACAAGAGAAGGTCTGGGACACATAGTCTCTGGAGTAGGGGTACTCCGTCTGGCGAAGAAAGCATTGTCTTGACGCGCTAGACGGAAATTAAAAAAGGCAAAAGAAAGGGCAAGCGAAGCTGGGGTATTCAGCAACCAGGAAATGCTGACGCGCCCAGGCAGAGAGAAACCGCAACCGAAAGCCCTTAAGAGGCCTAGGTCGGAGGGTAGTGCCCCTATGAAAAAGGCAAGACATCAAATAAAAAAAAAAACAGGAACTCCAGGGGACCCTGGACCTACAAGGAGGTGCTGACCAACATAAGGAATCCTATCCTGAGGATAATCTAACAGGAGATTACCTGAACAGTATCCTCCAGGAACTGGGAAGGGAGTTGCGTGGGACTCCTTTAGGAGAATTACCACACCTAAAGTCTTGCAGGCCGGTCACGGTAGCCAAGCGGTCTAAGGCATATAATGTCTTCGCTCGCTTGGAAACTGGGATCGTGGGTTCGAATCCCACTCAGGGCATGGATATTTAGTTTGTGTATGTGTGCGTTTTTCTGTGTTTGTGTACAGGTAGAGGCCTTGCGACGAGCTGATCACCCGCCCAAAGAGTCCTACCGAATGTGTAAGACCTAGAAAAACCGAAGTGAACGGAGAAGTTCATGGAGGTAGGCCTAGGCCCACTGGGGCTCTAGTGCCAAGAAAGAAAAGTCTTGCAAACTAGAGGGAGGAACATTAATGCACTATTGATGCCCCGACCAAGAGTCTGGTCAATGGGAAGGCATGCTTACAGCGCCGTTGCCTAGCAACGAAAGCTGCGTAAAGTGTTTACCGGGTCGTTGCCAAGCAACGTCTCCTCTGATTTCATTATTCCGGATTTCGGGCGTCATGTTAAAATATCTTCACGCAAGCTCGTCACTAGTATCTATTCTCGTCAATTTGAATCATTTCACATGTTCATTTCATCCATTTTAATATTATCTTCCACACATCACTGTATAACCTCCATATAGAAGCAGCCGTGACAGAGACTAGCCAACTCCATCTCAGCTCTGTATAATTAAGAAGATCGCAACAGCGAGAAACTGAACAGTCACAGTATCTCCCTAAAGTGGAACCCGACATACAAATTAACACGTGCTGCAGCCACTCGGGCCAGTAGGCAAAACCAAAACTCGCAGCCAAGATGTTTAGATCTTGGAACGTTGCCACAGGTGCCAAAATACCTAATCCGAGCTTCGCTGAAATGGTTTAATTCCATCTGCAAGTCTTAAAAAGTAAATTCATCAAGAGTGAATTAGATCCACGGACGAAAATCCAGCAGCTGTGTTTGTACGACACTAGCTTGTAGGAAATGGAATCTACTTGACTGGAACAGTGAGGGGGTGGGGGAGTCATGGCGTGGTAACATGACGCTACAGGCTGACGGCTGTCTGTCTGTCTAACAACGGGTCTGTTCCAATTGCAGCTTGATATTTCCGGTGCGAGCATTGCGTTCTGGTACGTGGGAAGCTGCCATGATTTTGCATGGCGTTTCAAAGCGCGAAAAGCTCCAGCATGAAGCATGCCACAGCACCATACAAACATGTGAAGAGCGGAGAAACGTGGCAGGCACACAATAGAATGACAAGACAACCCAAGGAAAACAAGAAGCGTTGGGATATGGGGAAGACAAGGAGTGACAACAAGCAATATAGGACAAGTGGAAGCACCAACAGTGCTCAGAGGATGAAGAAAGAAAAACAGAAAAGATAGACGTCAGAAATGGGTGCTGGTGTGAAACAGGAGACACAAGAGAAAGCACGAGGAAGAGGGTAAAACGAATATGGAGAAATAAAATTCCACATGCATCTGTATTTCGGTTCATAAACCTCATAATGAGGACTGCTTATAGGATATTGGTGGGAAAGCCAGAAGCAGAGGCCACTCTGAAGACCAAGGCGTAGGCGTGTGGACAATATTAAAATGGACCTTAGAGAGATAGAATGGGATGGTATGGATTGGATTGATCTGTCTCTGGATAAGGACCAGTGGAGGGCTCTTGTTGACACGGTAATGAACCTTCGGGTTCCATAAAATGCTGGGAAATTCTTGAGTAGCTGCAGAACTGGCCGCTCCTCAAGAAGAGCTCAGCTCCATAAGTAAGTAGGTAAGTAAGAAAACATCATACCCTTGGGACTCGTGACCATATTTTACTGTCTCAGCTTTGAGACTTCCATTTTTATTGCCTCCTACGACTCGCAGGGTCACCGTGGAGGAATTAGACCCCGCCTCCACGCGGATTTAACATAATTCATATATATATATGGAACACACAACAGGATATGCAGTAACATGGGATGGATTGACATAGGAATTGATGCAGTGTGGCAGTTTCAATTGGTGAACAATTGCTTGAAGATGGCCTTGTAGGGCTGAAACATGTAATCAAATATGAATAACATTTTAAAACAGAGGAAAGTCTGTGAATGGTTTATGTTGCAACAGAGATGGAAATGAGTCAGCGAGTGATTTATGATGATCAGACAGCCCAGTGATACTACAGTGTTCAACTTCCCTTTTAAGTACAAGCTCCCTATCTTTGCAGTTTGAGTACTTTGTGTTAATATTGCTGCTTGTAATGTAAACGGGCCACAACCCTATATACAACACCCTCGTTCCCAGGGAGTTTTCCGCCATGAAATATTTAGTGAAAGACTTTGGGGAGGGGGGGGGTCTCCTGTAAACTCAGTGCACTGCTGTGACACGGTGAAACCAGAAGAATCCCTCGCTGAGACAGACAAGACGGAAGTTTGGTCGCTCGAACCTGGCCGGAAACTCTTGTATTACTTTTGTTTTAATTTTTTACATTTGTGTCGCGTCACAAATTTGGATAATTACGACGACGTCGAACGCTACGGCTTTTCCAGCGGTTGTGTCCGCAAAGGGAGTTTAGTGCTGGCAGGAGTCGTCAGTCAGTGATGACTGGAAGCGCCAGTTGCTGTGACAAATTGTCTTGTGGTGGCAAATACGTCATCCCTCACGTGACTTGCATGGAGGTCTTAAAAGCAAATAAAGTGAGGATATTTAGACATCCTTCAAAATAATCAATTCAATCTGGAGTCCTTTGTATTAATGAAAATATCTCCGAACGTTTTTGCAATCTAACGGGTCGGGATATCTGCTGTCAAAATTTCCGTTGGACCCAGAGGCTTCTCGGCAAACTTCGGATTCCGAATTTTAAATAAGGATCCTTTGTCTTAATTCTCCTATGAAATGCAACTCTGAATTCACTGAATGAGGGTGTACAACTGACTATTTATGTTCCTAATATACTGAATAACATTTTCTACATAAATTTTCTAGTCCAAACTTGCATATTTACGGTAGGATTCTTCCTTGTTTGATGTGATTCATTCGGCTAGCCTTCAAAGAAGGAACTTCGAAAAACAGAACGGGTTGAAATATAAGAAACAAATTATAATTTGGCAGGTTTCGGAAGCTGGATGTAATTGTGATAGTTGAAACATTAATTATCCCTTAAGATCACCCAAACAAGATGACACAGGATTAAAAAGACTTGTCTGCAGATCTGATTCATTTGACTAATTATATACTTTATGTTTTCTCGATATGTACTCTAACTGCTAAACTAAACTAACTCAATGGAGCTGAGCCCTTCTTGAGGAGCCGCCAGTTCTGCAGCTACTCGAGAACTTCTCAGCAATTCATTGAACCCGAAGGTTTATTACCCTATTCACAAAAGCCCTCCACTTGTCCCTACCATGAACCAGATCGATCCAGTCCATACCACGCCATTTTAAGATCCATTTTAATAGTATCCGCCAATTTACGTCTTGGTTGGTCTCGTTGGTGTCTCCACCATATCGTGGTGAGGGGGTTTGAGCATGCCAAGGACTCTGAGAGATACACCAGCGGTAGCGTAGCTACTGGCAGGGCCTCCCTTGCTGGACAGGTCAAAGGGAAGGCATCAGACGAAGAGAGACACCAAAAACCAAAAACTGATGCCGGAAGCAGCGTCATCAGCAGCGATTTGAAGAACAGAGCAAATGATGCTCGAGATGGTTCAAGTTCGTATGGCAACAGGCGTGACCAGAGTGGTTTGAACGGCTGTTGTACAGCGATGTGGAAAGCAAATGGAAAAACTACCACATCACTTTCCCTGGATAGTCTCTTTCCAAAAACCGAGATACCATGTATGCGAGATCCAGAAGACGAGGAAGAAGATGTAAGAAGATGCTGGATGACATTGGGGACAGAAGAGGATATTTTTATTTGAAGGAGTAAGCTCTAGATCGTATTAAATGGAGGAACTGTTTTGGAAGAGACTATGGACCTGTCGTGTGACAGATTACTAATGAAAAAAATATGTCTTGGTCTTCCTATTGGTCCTTCTGGCTCTCCCACCAATATCCTATACGCATTTTTTAAATTCGAATAGTGTGTGTGTGTGGGGGGGGTGGGGTGGAGTCCAACTGGGTCCACTCGGCACGGCGGCCACTAATTGGCCTATTGTACCTGCCCCGGATGATTATGATGATGGAGAATTTGGTGGAATGAAGATTGGCAGGGGAAACCGAAGTACTCGGAGAAAACCTGCCCCAGCGCCACTTTATTCACCAGAAATTTCACTTGACGATACCCTTGCTTGAACCCGGGCCGCCGCGTTATGAAGCCAGCGACTAACCGCTTGAGCTATGGCGCGACCATCCTATATGCATGCCTGAGTTCTAACTGCTACATATAAAAATGCACAAAACATGCTTTCATCCATTAATTAAGAGTATAGCTTCAGTGTCAATAGCCGTTGCGTGGAATCAACTCGCAATGAAAGGAGCTGGGGTAATCATCTTGAGAATTGCCAATACCGTACGTGGCTGACGGGGGCAATTGACGGCGTGGTATTTGCGGTGCTGCAGTTTCTGTACGCTAATGCCAAATCGATTTGCTGTTTCGATTTCAGACGATACGTCTGTCTACGTGGAAACTGTGATAGCGAGGACCATGATTTATGGCATTTGGTAACGAGGTTTGGTCCACCTCGATGCGGCCGGCGCCGTGGCGTCTCTGTTGCAATGTTCATTTCTCTACGAGTTCTCTTCATTTCGGAATCACCGAAAGTTTAGTCACATCCCTTGCATCTGACTGTTAGACAATGCAGTAAGCACAATACACGCTGCCACCCAGTGTCTCAATCCAATGGCTACCGTACTCAAATTTTGATCTCAGCCATGACGCCGCCTATCCTGGCTGAGTTTCTTCATGGTCATTCTCAGTCCTTCAGAAAATTCTAGGACAGCATAGCATATTATGTAATATCCGAGGTTGAGGCCGTGCCGTAGCTCAGGCGGTTATTCGCCGGCTTCCCACCGCTGTGACCCGGATTCGAGCCCGGATTAGGTCATATGGGATTTGTGGTGGACCTAGTGGCGCTGGGGCAGGTTTTCTCCTAATACTTTAGTTTCCCCTGCCACTTCGCATTCCACAATTCCACATGATTGCTACACAATCATCATCTTCATCTATTATCCGGTGCTGGTACAATAGGCCAATTAGTGGCAAACATACCAAGTGAAATCAGTCTCGCCCCATGAGAATATAAACAATAATAATAATAATAATATCTGAGGATACCACGACAACCAAAATGATAATTACTGGCTGTTGAATCCGTGATGTTTGATAGATTTGTACCGGAGTTTCGGAGGAACCTGATGCCTCCATTTCATAAACTGCTTTGAACATAAATATATGAGACTGCAAATCTCAATACATCAAATTAGTTCATGGTCGCTTCTTTCAATCCATTCGTGGGTAATTATCCTACCCCTGGATGCTTTGTCATACATAAAGCAATGTGAAATAAGTAAATAAGTGAACAACGCCATGGGCAATCGTTCAGGGGGGGGGGCTCCGATCCTCAGTTCTTTAGCGTAAACTCGTCGTGCCTGTTGTGCAACCCTCGCCCACAGACAGTAACAGTACGGTTTGAGTGTGTCCTGTGTTGACATGAGTCTCCGAGAGCTCGTATTGATCTGGGCGCACAAGCTGTTCCTCTCACATCAAGCGAATATCAGCACTAGGAAAAAAAAAAGGGACGCGGGACGGGAATTAATGGCGGTCTGCCAAACCCGTGGACGTGACTTGCTTGCGTCTTCCCTCTCGTGCAACCTTGTATTCTTAATTTCTAAGGTCTGATTCGAATACAGGATCGATTGCTATTCTACGCTAAAAAAAGCCAGGCTGTTTTCCTATGTCAGGCTGTTGCTTCAGGGTTGTTCTTACTTCTCCGGTTATTAACTACTCAGTATCAGCCTAAAGTTTCAATAGTGGCTGACTTATTAAGGCCTAAGACTCGAACTGACGACAAAAATATAATATGTTTTAAACAAAGGCAGTAAAAGACGAAAGCGACACAAAATACTGGTTATAATATGTCATGACACAATATAATGTTGGAGGTGGATACAATATATTGGTGTGGATGTTACAAAGTGAAGAGTTGAGTTTCGGGACGCCGGCCTGCAAGGATATGAGCTTGGGAGTAGAGAAATTGAATTGGCACTTGCGGATTAATGGCAAGAAAGGAATTAGGCTATGAAAATAAGACTTCATGTGTGATTTTAAGTTACAGTCAGACTGTTATAAATCCGTTGCCAGGATACGACTAGTGAATACTGAGGACCCTATTACATGTGTAACGGTGAACTGTAAAGTGTGTAGATCAGTGATACAGCTGTAACTACCTCTGGTCCCGAGTTGTGCGTATAAGGTGTCAATAAATCCAATTATCCAATCCGAACCCCGCCTTATATGTCACACGCAACCCCCTAAACATTACAAAAGGTTCATAGTCCGAATTATTCACAACATCATTAAACAAACTGTAAATAAATATATATAGTTATGGGCGATGCTGTTAGTAAGGCAGATATGGAGAAAACTAAAACCTGTTCTTCAGAAACGCATAAAAGCAGCAGCAGCAGCAGCAGCGATTCCTGAAATTCAAGCCGTCTATCAGACTGTGACGAGGATGATTAGACAAGGTCGGAAGTTAGGAAGTGAAGCAGAAAGTTTCGGAGAGCAGATCGGAACGAAACCATCGAGAGAAGAAGGTCGCATAGTTTATTCAGAGTTACAGGAAATGAGAACAGGTTACGTAAGGTGGGACAGAACGGAAGTGCCCTGACTTGTTTCAAGACACTGAACTTATGCGGAAGTTCATCTCGGATATGAATATTTCAGTTATGGATCAAGTTGGAGCATTTCACAGGTTGTTCCAAAACAAATTAAGGAATATAATAAGAAAGTAGAGTTACCGTCAAGGTTGCCATCTTTTGTAATATAAGACTGTGCAGTTTGATAGAGATGAATACCGCTCAGTGAGCTACCGATATAGTAAGAGTCCTTTCCTGTGGACTTGAGTTGATATTCGCAAATGTCATTAACAATACATGGGGTACGTGGTAGCGTGTGTAGTTGGTAGAGGCACTATGCTATAAGCCGGAAGGTCGCGGGTTCGAGTACCGATGAGGTGGATATTTTTTTCACTTTACCTAATCCTTCCAGCCACACAATGGCCCTGGGGTCGATACAGCCTCTATGAGAAATGAGTTCCAGAAGTTTTCCTGCGGGTAAAGGGCAGCCGTCCGGCGTGTAAAGCTGAATACCTCACCACCCTCTGTGAGCCTATAATCTAGGAAATTTGGCAGTCTCGAAGTCTCACAACCCTATGAGCCTTCATGGCCTGTTACAGGAATAGCTTTACCTTTTACCATCAACAACATACCTCCATCACCTTTTTCAAAGAGATGGTAAATTGGCAAAATGTGCATCCAAGTAAGAAACTTCGTAAACATTTTAGAAACAGTTTTCTTTAATATTCGCGATAGAATTATGATGATCATTTTGGAGTTGGCTTCGCTGGTACAGCGTCTGAGCATCTGAAGGGAACTGAGATATCTCGGGATATAATATAACAGGGGATCGACTATATTTCCGATGTTTGCTTCAGAGAAAATTCAATGGTCGTTTGGTTCCTGAACTGCGTCCTGGATAGTGATGGCTGAATATGTTTCTGATTCACTAAATTTCGCATCCTGGTTCTCCGGCGCATTTGACTGGAGTCGAAAATATTCCACTTCTTAACCTTGCGATGACTAACGACGTTCCACATATGGTATCCAGATACTTTCGTGTCTTCTTCCAGAAAAGATTAAATGAAACCCATCTTCACAATACAGACTTTCTTTCCCATAAGTGTTTCACGTTCATCAGTTTCATAACCGTTGGATATGAGGAGGGGGGGCACGTTCCCATCACGCGGGACGTACAGCATGCAGACAACAAACAGGGCGGAGCAACATAGAGGAATGTGGCAGTTACAAGGAATGCAATTGCTTCACAGCACACTGTTAGCTGCTCCGGATTCCACAACAGAGTAGCGAGCTACATTTCTTAGTGAATGTTATGCGCCCTCCCAGTGTTTCATTTTCTACGTGTAAGTTGTTACGTTGGTCGTGAAAGTAACCGTTTCCGAAATCCTTAATATTTTCTGCAAATTTCTTTGGCACTGCGTGAAATAAAGCGCATGTAATAGACATTTTCTGAGAATAAAAGAAAACTGACTTTTTTTTTTCATCGTTTTGCTTCACAGCATGTGAAAGAGCATTATTACATTTGCAGCTCCTTTCTTGCAGAGTACATAACAAAATTCTGAATAATATTTCCAGCAATATTCTTTCACAGGAACTATAGAGCAATTTCGTACGCTCCCTTTGGGACCATATGAAACTGTCATATAATTCTGCAGGGGTGCTGAGGGTAGTGGTACAATCGCTAGAAGAAACGTGTGACAGTGAAAGGAAATTATTCCAAAGACAGGAGAACTTTGCCATTCTTTGCCTCTGTTAGGTATGCCGCACACCGGCATGCGTCAAGACGTGTAACAGTGAAGACACGATGTCCGCGACATGACGCAAAGAAAGGACCACAGTTGAAACGAATGAGATTATGAAAACCGCCGTACACCGCTCTGAGTCATGATGCTGACGTCAGCTAGATGCTGATGAATCACGAATGAAGCAAGATTGGGTCTTTTGTCTCATGTCTTGATGCTTGTCTTGACGCAGTTGGTGCACGGCCGCACTTATGGGATATGATAGCTTTATGGCGTGCTACAAACGAAGCTATATGAAGTATTTGTAACCCGGCGCTTTAACACTAAGTTAATAAAACAAGAAACATTTTTGTGGGATTCATAAGGTTCAGCACTTGTGGTCTGTGTCGTAAATTACAGCAAAGGACGGACATAACATACGTAAACGCCGTTTATAGATCACGTGCTGTGTCACGTCATAAAACAATCGATACGGATCTTATGATCTCTAACTCTGTTTCAAATACCCAACCATGAAATCACAATAATTGGTTTGGTTTAGTTTATTGGGTCGAGTTCCAATACAAACATAGGACAGTGTCCACATAACAAGAGAATTTTATGGTACAGAGGGTCAATACATACGAACAAACAATATAAACAGAATACTTACACCGCTTGAACCAGTTCAGATATCATCACTACTGCGCCATTACTATTTAAATTCTCAATCCACTTTCACGTTTCACATTTTTGATTCGAGCTTAACCCCGGAGGGGGGGGGGGTGTCCCACTCCCCAATTTTGGTCCCCCATTTACGTGTAGTTTTAAATTAATACTTCCTAGTGGTCTGAGTAACATTCCTGGAGCTAATTTCTTCCTTGTATGCTATGTCCTCAATTATATTTAACTATTTACTGCATACAATTTCTCCTATCCACCATTTCGTTACAGGCCATTTTAGCAGCCCATGCTCCGTCTCCTCCTCCGCCAACCATAAGGGGAACTTTCCTCTAATAAATCCCTTTCTATTTCTCTTAGTTTCCAGTTCCTGTTTTCAGCCATATTATTCCATTCTCTATTTCCTTGTGCATTCATCGATGTAGCTTGTGTTTCAGTTTGCAGCAAAGTACAAAGGAAAATTAAGAAAGTCGTCTTCTGGGATCTGGCGCCGTGTATTCTTGGTTTTAACCGACGTTTCGGAGGAACATATCGCCTCCATCTTCNGGAAAATGTTTCGGGTATATTCGAAGCCACATCCTGTCTTTCTATATCATTGCACATTTACATATTTACATTATGTGCATTATTTGCATTACTCTCTGTCCAGCTTAGCCAAGAATATGCTAAATCTATTATTTACAATTCATCCTTTAATTTCTTTGCATAGTCTTCTACGTGTAGGTCGATTTATCTTCCTTTCATAACAAGTTCTTACTATTTCCAGATATTCCATACGTAATAAATATTACACGTATTTCGCAGTCATGTTCAGAACATTTCCTCTCGTATTGTCCTCGTATAGCTGCACTCCTGCAGTGATGTCTGCTGCAAATCTCACGCATTCAGACTCTTGGTGTTCAATGGAGGCACATTAGTGAACACTGATACGAAATGATCAGGAAGAAGGTGGTTGTGACCGAATTCGAAGCCGATAACAGTGGTCCGCGCGGTCTAAGGCATGAACCGTCCTCGCCCTCTCGAACACTGGAGTCTTCGGTTGGAATCGCACCAGAGGCATGGATGTCTGTGTGCGTTTATTCTGTTTTGTGTCGTTCTGTGTGTATGTAGCGGCGTTGCGACGGGCTGATCGCCCGTCTAAGGAGTACATCCGACTGTATATAGGATTAGGAAACAAAAAGCGGTCAAGGTCCAAAGGGCTGTAGAACCATAGAGAGAGCAAATTCTATATGCTGTCCAAAGGGGTTTCCTCAAGAGAACGTGGAAAAGCACAAGAAATGTTAGTGCGTTGCCGTAAAGTGCTTGAATGAAATAAGGAAACCGCGAAATAACATTTGCTGCGACTGCGAAACTCGACAACTTACAAATGTTCCCTTCTGTTACGCAACGCAGGTTTCAGTTCAGTTAGCTGCACCATTAAAAGACGTCTGAGCTATTGTGTTGCTGAATAAGCTATATATTTACGTGCATATGTCCTGAATATCGCATGCGCAGTACTGCTCTGCTAAATGAAACTGGGAATACTTGTATGTAATGTGGATATTGATGCAACGCTGAATCCATTTGTAGAAAATACGGAATTAAGTTTCGATTAAGAACAGAAGTGAAATTTCGTAAATGGGGTTTTTTAAAGGTTTGCAAGTCGAAAACTTGTATTTGTGTTTATATTTTTATGTATATGAACGAGAAATAATATGTAATCCATCCTTATTTCTATATTCTTTGAAGCGAAATTTCATATACCAGACTTTTAAATGTGGAAGGTCCTACAAGTAAAACTTTTCATTGCTTCAGTATGCATATGCGAAAAACATTCCTTGTTCATTGGTTTGTACACGATGGAGCAAAGCAAACCAAATCAGGGAAGTTACAATGAAAGCAGTTCTTCCGTTCTTCATATTTCTAAGATTAGGGTTTCAGTCACCGATGTCAGAGAATATTCGCTCACCAGGAAGTACGTATGTTGCGCAATTCTGGTGAATGAGCTGGAAGCATGGCGCCGCCATTAGGTTTTTAGCGCCCCCTAATACACCTCAGATAAAGTAATCTTCTCCTAAAAACAAAAATCAAATATTTTTACGAACCCACGTTAGATTAAATGTTGCTTTCTATACCTGCCTACTTATACCGACTGCGGGCGTTGCCTTACGAGAGGCGAGATATGACAAGTTCTTACCAGTAACATTTCTTCAGAGTCAGCACCAAAATATCTCAGTTTAGATAAACATTAACGTGCTTGGAAAAATAAAAAGGGAGATGTTTTAAAGATATTGTGACAGAATCATATCCAATGCTAGACAACGGATTGTTAAAACACGTTTTCGGGACAAGCTGGAACATTGCCAAGCAACGCTTCGTTAAACACATTCTCGTGATAACGCAGTCAATAAGAGAACCTTGGTTGCTTAGTAGCCGACGTTTCAGTAAACACGTTTTCGTGACACATGGATTACCATGGATATGAGGTAGCCTATGATATAAGGAGCAGCGAGCGATTCATAAAATACATCCCGTGTGGAGGCGAGGTCGAATACCTCCACCGTAGCCCTGTGAGTGGTAGGAGGCGACGAAAATGAAAGCCCCGAATCTGAGTAAAATATGATCGCCAGTCCCACGGGACTCGGACTCAAGAATGGCTGCACTGGCGAGGACCAGCAGCAATTGTGAACACTGACTTAATGCTACAGCGATAGAGGCTCTTAGATTATACACAACGACTTTGTAGTATGGGTTATTGTTGTGTTGAAGACGGAGGTTATTAGCGTCGAAATACGTGGCGCTGTAAAATTCGGAACGGAAGCCTTCACATCGCTTTGAGTCTACACAAATATTCACTATTAAAGTTTAAATAAAATTGTGTACCCCAAAATCAGCCGATCAGAGTGGCCGTGCGGTCTGAGCCATGAACTCTCTTGAGCGCTGGAACTTTGGGATCGTGGGTTCGAATCTCACTCAAGACAAGAATGTCTGCGTGTATTTATTCTGTGTGTGTGTTGTTCGGTGTGAAGGCAGCGGCCTTACGGTCCAACAAAGGACTGTACAGCCACTGGTGTATGGATGAATACCTACATCAGCCAACGTGTGAGCTGTATTCAAACCCTGTGTCTGCGGAATGAAAGCACGTTAGAGATAAATCAAGTTACATGCTAGTCAGTTCATATTTACATAAATATGAATTATATGCTGGTTTATTAAGTCCTATAATTTTTTGTTCTCTGCACCAAAGCAAGGAAAAAGACGATATTGGAAGTTCACCTGAAATTCTTTTCAATAAATAAATTAACCTTCACAATGAAGCAAATTTAATATGAAGTTAATTAACATGAGCACAGAAGTTCTACCCGGTCATGAATCTGATGCCTTTGCTTTTATTAGTAGAGAATATAAAACTTCATTAGTGAGACTTGGTATTGTATAGAAATATTTCATTTTTAATTAAGACCTCCAAAATTTTAGAAATACTCTCTGTATGTGGGATCAAAGTATTTTCTGAATTATTTTTTAATTATAGTTTTCGGGTCCAGCTTTGTATGAAATATTTGGAATTCCTGACGTTATGAACCTTTCTTTGATCATGATGGCCGCGTATTCCAGGAATGTCAATGCCTTCGATTGAACTGAGGCCTCTCCAACTTGCAAAGTTCCTCGGCTTCTGTGACATGCTCCGGCCATTTTGATTGGCTTACCACCACTTTCATCATAATTCCTAACATTCCACGAGGAATATTTCAGAGTAACTGAAATGTTAAACACGACAGATATCAAGAGAAAAGATTTTATACTAAGGGCGTAGGAATTAAAAAAAATGAAATGTACAGTAATGTCAAGAGAAATTTTAGTAAACAGATACATTCCTTACACTGCGTTCGCCTTTCACGAAATGATTACATTCCGAGTAAAATATATTCACGATTCAAGCTGTATTTCAATTCCTAGTGCTTTTGAAATTAAAGTTTACTAAACTACACGAGCAATCTAAGGTCATGGCTTTTGGCGCAACAGGGGCTAAGACGTATTCGGAATTTTCCTTGTCTGCCTTCGCTCATCGTGTAAGTGCAAATGCAGGAGCCGCTATAATGAGCCGATCTCCATCCAGAGAGACCTGTCCTATGTCTGAAGATTCTCTTCTCAGATTAATTGTGAGGCTGGCTGATCAAACAGAATGCCTAATCGCTTATTGAACAATTCGATTCACTTCCTTTTTACTGCTCACTCAACAGAAATGGGAGTTGAATCATACAAATAAAGAGCAACAGTAAACAATACACACGCCTAAGATAAAAAATACTGTCGCGAATATAAGTGATTATAGATGGAGTTTGGATTGGTAATTTGATTTATTGAACCCTTATAGAACGCGTTACTCTATTTCAAAAATTACTATTGTACACAGACTAGTATTCTCAGCCTGTTATAGTTTCCACTACTCGTTTCCTAGTAACGGCTTCTAACAGAGATTCTTCACCTCCCGCGCTCACTTCGTTGTCCGCTGGCTCTCAACTGCACCGACTAAGATCTCTCTCTACAGACTCCCATACAAATCAGTATTTATATAACTCTTTGGCACGTACCGCGAAAAAAACAATTTCCAACAGTACCTCTATTGTTATGTGTGGACTCGTTGCCGTGAGAACATTTTTGTTTCGCTGTTGTTACCTAGTAACGGATCTAAGAAAGTGTTTATAAATTATAAATTTGCTTGAATGGGAAGAGATGTTGGTACGGCTAAGAAAATAGTTATGATGGCACTGTTGTAATATATAAAATTATGTGATTCGTGTGTTATGTACTTACGTTTCTAGGATGTTGTGCAATAGGCGTGCCAGGCGCGACATTATCTATTGGTCGAGGTACTTCATAAAAATCAGAAATACATTTTTAACTACTTTGTCATTTTAGGTGCTAAGTTTGTAATTTGGGTGTTTGTAGTAACAATATCAATGCTGTGTGAATAATACATAGTTTTAAGGCTTAACATTAATGGTCTGTTGATTACCAAATCACGAATATTTTTGTCATGAAACTGTGGTACATTTTGCAGCGTCACCTCGATTAGCGATAGGCTACTTCCATTGGTACACACCTCCGCTTTCTTCTTGCGCTGTGGTGAGAGTGCTCCGGTACATTAATCGCACAGGATATCGTGACACGTAGCAGAAACAGAAATGCTGCCCTCGAAATCCTGTTGAAGAACATTCAGACTGAAAGCCAAATGTTCCAGTTCATAGCGGGATTCCTCTGAAGTCGTGAAAATGAGATCCCAAGCGATACTCCAGATTTATACAGTGACGTCAAGAAAGGGACAGAAAGAAAGAAAAACATAAAAAATAGTAATCACGAATGATAAATGATTCCATACCGTGTCTCGCTCTTCTATAACCCTTCCAAACCCCACTCATCCTCCAGTAAATGGATTTAGATCCAATTTTGCACACGTCTTCGTTGACAAATTTATGACTGAACACGGCAGCTATGCTGGGGTGGAAACAGAGTCAAAATCAAATCACTGGCACTTCCCCATGCATACAACACTATTTTACCGCAACACACTATGGACAGGATAAAAACAAAAATACACAAAAAATAATACAGAACCAATTTTACGAATGAAGGGAGGAGAATGGGAAAAAAGAACAAAATTACAAAACATTTCGCGATCCGTTTATGAGATGCCGTAAATCGTCTATGCATGATTGCTAAAAATCATGCCTCTCCCTTTACCCTTCACCTGGTGATTTATGGTAAATAAAGCTTACGTTTTTCATCATAATGTTCTATTTAATAAAAAAAATGTAACGAGAAATATGGCATGCACTGTAATGCTCTGGAAATATGGCAATATCTGCATGTAGGAGGCGCAGTAATTATGTACAATTTATTGTTCTCACGTACCTCGTCGTGTAATCCCAGCCACATCCAGGGGCCCCACTAACAACTAGCGACTTGTAGTGGAAGAGCGACATATGTATGCTCCTCCTTTGCGGTTTACGCGACGCGAAAGAACTTTGTACAGACTGCAGCGTTTGATGGGTTCGATCGCGTCAAACAAAGAAGCGCAACCGTGAGAAATGTCGAAGGTACACACGGAGCGGATGGACTGTCTTTAGTCAGGTCGACTATAAGAACGGCTAACTTGAGCAGTGTTCTGCATAGCGTCTCCTAATCTATCGAGAATAATTCCGTAGAACTCTCTTGGAATAGACCACGATCTCTGCCTTATATAGCAAAATAATTTCGATTTCCTTGTATATGATTCATTCATTGAACTGAGCTCTTCTTGAAAAGCCGCAAATTTTGCAGCTACACGAGAACTTCAAGCGTTTTATGGAAACCGAAGGTTCATTACCGTGTTCACAAGAGCCCTCTACTGCTCCCTGTCCTGATCCGGATCAATACAATGCATACCATCCCATACTGTCTCTCTAAGATCCATTTTAATATTATCCACCCACCCACGCCTTTCTTTTTGCAGTGGTCTCTTTCCTTCTGGTTTTCCCGCCAATATCCTATATGCATTCCGTGCTACATGCCCTACCCATCTCATCCTCCTTGATTGATCATTCTAATTATACTTGGCGAAGAGTAAAGTTATGTGGTTCCTCATTACCTCGTACATAATTATCTAATTCGTTTAGTAAACTGCGTTTAATGCAGCACCTTCACACCATACGCAATGAACTTCGTACCTTACAGACTTAACACAACTGAAGAAAAGTACGTATACGGCTAAACGTTTTGGTAAAAAAAGTGGCAGACTACGTACAGTTTGCGGCTGGCTGTAGAGATCTCGCAAAAAACAGCATAAGCTACTGACCACGACGTTCAGGGCGAAACGCTCGACTGCGGCCTGCGCTGGTCCGAGATAATCCGATACTAACGGCCAAAGGGTGAAGAGCTATTCCATCGAACTGACTCTAATATAGACAGAAAATATAAAGCCTCTTTTGGTCAAAACTCAGATTCTGTTTACGAAAATAACACGACAAAATAAGATTGCGTATATGCAGGTCTCCTTCCATGAAACTTGGATTATAATTCCAGCATCCAAACAAGGTTCGAAACTTTTTATGTGCACGATCTGGGGACCTCACAGCTTTGGCTATGAATATTAATATCTTATTGAATACATTTCTAAGTCAACCGACGTTTCGGAGTAACACATCGCCTCTCTCTTCAGGATCTAAGGTAGCTTTGCTTGCCACCTGCTTTCACTTTGGTTTCTTTCTCGGCTTATTCTTCGACCCTGAAGATGGAGGAGATATGTTTTTCCGAAAGGTCTGTTAGCTTTCAGCGGACTACATGATGTTATATCCAGGAATATCACAGAATTATATCCAAAACTCTTTTAGATTAAGCCATTTCCTCTCCTTTGACTCAGGGATAAAATCCTGTAATGGACCTGTCTGATTTACTTCACCATTTTCAACATCGCATCTTTGCAAAAACCAACCTAACAAAAGTGGGATTTGAGGCTTTCGCGTCAATGACCATGAATAATACTATTGTATGGGATGACGTCGTGGTAGAAGCGTACCGACACTCCGTAGAATCAAAATGCCTTTATCTCAAGGGTCGAAATATAAGAGACAGTTACCTTTTTACTTCCTTGTGTTTTTAGCCTGGCTATTCCTCGATTCTGAAGATGGAAACAGCACATTCCTCCGAAATTTCAGTAAAATTCTATCATACTACAAGCATTCACATCCCAGACGAAAGTACTGTCACGTGTAGTAATTTGGAATGCATGACTGGATTCATGTACCTTATATATTCACAACTCAGGACAACAGGCAATACAGCGCTATTGCTGATCTACACACTTTAAAGTTCACCGTTGTATATCCACTATATTTCTCAGTCTTCACTAGTCGTATCCTGGCAACGGATTTACAACAGTCTCACTGTCACTTCAAAACACACATTAAATCCTCTTTTTACAGCCTAATTCTTTTTTGTCATTATTCTTCCACTGTCAATTTCGAAGACTTCGACTCAGTTCTGCTCCCTAGCTCATATCCTGGCAGGCTGGCTTCCCGAAACTCTGACTCGACTCGACTGAAATGAACTCTCTTTCAACTAAACGCTCTCAGCTTCTGACAACTAACCCTTCTCAACTGCAACTTTCTTTATAACCATTTTGCACGGACAACGCAGCAAATGCAGCCTCCATTGTAAAGGAGGCGTGTTTAATGATGTATTGCCTAGCAATGGACGTCATATTGTTGCCTGCGTTTGATTTCTCAGGAGTGTGTTTACCTAGTCGTTGCCTAGCAATGGGTATACACGTCACAGTATTTTAAAACCTAACAAAATTATTCGTCTGTAAATAAACTCATCAGACGGTTCACGCTCTACGAATCATCCAAGAATTGTGAATATACCTTGAGCTCCTACAGGGCAGTGAGACTGATGTCAGGGCAAACTGTATGCAAGAATTGTATCCAGCCTTAAAGCTACAAGTCAGCGAGGGTTTGAATGGTTTGTCGTGCTAGACGGGAAGGTTGTATAAGGAATCGCGATTAATTCTTTCCTTTTTAGCAATCAAAAAGATTAATCATGAAGATTGCCTCCCACAATCATTTTGTATCGCCAGCTCATTCGTCGGAACAATATGGCCCTCTGTCGGGTATGGTGACAGCAAAACTTGAGGCACAGTAAAAAGAAAATCGCCCTAAATGAAGCCATACGGACTGTTGAGGTGAAGACAGCCTTAGTAACTGTCATTTTTTTCCTTGGCGCTACAGCCCTCATTTGGGCCTAGGCCTACCTCCATGAAACTCTCCGTTTCACTTCGGTTTTTCTAGATCTTACACATGCAGTAGAACTCCTTGGGCGAGTGATCAGCTCGTCGCAAAGCCTCTACCTGTAGACTAACACAGAAAAACGCACACAAACATCCATGTCCTAAGTGGGATTCGAACCCACGATCCCGGTTTCCGAGCGAGCGAAGACAGTGCATGCCTTAGACTGCTCGGCTACCGTGACCGGCAGCCAATCACATTACTCCACGTTTAATATATCCACTGACACGTGGGAGATATCGTTTCGAGAGCGTTCACTTTGTAGAAAAGCCTACCCGAAGACTCATAAATGTTTCTAGACTTTATCAAATTAAAAGCATATCGTAATAAATCAAAGGAATGTTCAAAGTCGCAATGAAATACTAAACTACAGGCAACAGTCGCCGTGTTACCGTGTTCACAGGAGCCCTCCACTGGTCCCTATCCTGAGTCAGATCGGTCCAGTCCGTACCACCCCATCCTATCCCTCTAAGAAACATTTTAATATTATCCACCTACCTACGTCTTGCTCTTCCCAGTGGTCTCTTTCTTTCTGGCTCTCCCACCAATATGCTATATGAATTATTCTTCTCCCCCATTCGTGCTTCATGTCCTGTCCACCTCATCCTCCTTGACTTGATCAGTCTAATTATACTTGGAGAAGAGTACAAGTTATGAAGCTCCTCATTATGCAGTTTTCTCCAGCCTCCTGTCACTTCATCTCTCTTCAGTCCAAATATCCTCAGCACCCTGTTCTCAAACACCCTCAGTCTATGTTTTAGATTTATAACAGAAATATAATTTTACTGTCGAAAAAAGGGAACCGCCATAGCCGACACGATGCAGCTGATCCTTCAGATGGTATCGGGACATTCTCTGGTTCGAAGAAAACAATTGAATTACGGCACCAAAGTGCTAAATGTCAAGTGACAAAGAAGCAGTTTGTTCCCCCAAATTTTATGCTCGGTTATGAGTAGCAAACCTGGGATAATATGGCTAATTCTTGTTAAATTTTCTATTTACAATGACGTTATCCCGTTCATTAATGTAGGGACCTAGATATAAAAATCATTAATGAGGGGTCTTTCCGCAGTGTAAACACCGTGAACCAGTGCGGGGGGGGGGGTTCAGACTGCTCTGCACAATTCTCGACATGTGAATTACAACTTCTTAGTTGTGAGTTAACTAATGGTTTTAAGATCTATCCAAGTGCTTGCTATTAAGTGAGCAACACCGAGACTTAACAGACAGGGAAGTGTACATGTAGCACAATGATTCTAGCGCTTGCGCAGTGTTATTGCTTATAGATTTTCTGTTCATGAATCCTCAAGTTTTATATACGGATACAATTGGTGGGGTGGGTGGATAATTTTCAGTAGAAATTTTACTAAAGCCAGTCCAAAGAATCTCGAGTTATAAGATGATAAAACATAAAAATTGCTTCTGCATAATTTTCTCGAATGCCATAAGACTTGTTAAGAATGTGTACTACCTTCTTCTCCGCAAAGTTCGTTCGAAACGTTTTTTAGTCCAGTAAATGTTTAGGATGTTACGAATGTGTTACGCTAGATAGAGAGCCGGACTCTAGTAGAGAGCTCCCTAGAGTATCCGTCATTGCTATCTAGTTAGAAGCAATGAAGAATTGCATTTTTCTGGGATATTTTCTTTTTGTACTGGCTCTACAGCCCCCTTGGGTCCTGGCGTCTGATTATACAATTTCATGATCGTTTTACAGACGATAGGACTCCTTGGATGAGTGATCAGCCATCCGTTTTTCTGGGATATAACGTCTTATAGTTCTGTGAAAGTGACCGACGTTACATCTCGAAATATAGAACTCTTCATAGCAAATGCTTTGAGAACTCTAAATTCAATAAAATTAGAATGCGCCGACAACGTTTAGCAAACCCCACGAATATTGTAGTGCACAAAAATTCGTCGAGCAATGCTCGGTGTGTTGCAAGCGGACAGATGGACGGAGAGAGAGCGAGATCACGTAGTTAATAGGCCCACGTTTTCAAGACCTCAATCATGAAGCGTCAGTATTAAAACACTTCGTAACGTATTCTACACTCTGATTGTGGAAATTCCTTCACTAGAAACGTAATAAAACCGTACCCTGACTCAGTACTGTTTGATACTGGGATTCACATAGTGCAGACAGTTCGTTACTTGATTTATTGGGCAATGTCTCCTCAACTGCCTATGTTATGAAGCTTCGAACGAACGGAAGATCCCGAATGAATTCCGAAGGACGAAGAAAAATGCAACTATCCAACTGATAAGTTAATTTCGTCTTCGACCCTGTCAATATAGGCAATATGTACCTCTGAAACGTCTGTGGGCTTCTAGCGAATTACGCGATGTTAAAACCCAGGAGATCGTAGTCCCCATGACCACCATTGTGACAGCCTCAAATCCGACATATCTGAGGAGAGTCAGGACAACTCACTCACGAAGAAATTGGATCTGTGTCGGGATTCAAATCCTGTTCTTCGCGAACAGGGTAGTGCAGTTCCAACCACCATATTATGGTGCCGGGTTGAAAAAATATTCAGAATTCTTAATGTGGTCATCCACAGTATTCATACAGGTGTTCGAGGCCCTTACTGACAACTTCCGTGTAATATTCCTTCATTATCTTTGCCCTTGTTATTATTATTGTCGCGTATTGGGCGTATAACGCGACAAATAACTTCACGCCGTATTTTATATAGCGAATTTTATTTCACATCCTCTCTTACAATCACCCAAATTACAGATTTACATTACTGCTATCTGCAGTATCACAAATAGTACACTCCAAATGCCAGAATACAACTGACTAGTTGCTGGCTAACTCGGAACTAACTCAGAGGTAGCTCGAGGACTGACTCGTAGGTAGCTCCAGGACTCACTCGGAGGTAGCTCCCGGACTAACTGTGAATAGCCTTCGCTGCTCCTCATGTAGCCTCGATCGGACAGTACAGAAAACAGCCACGTAATAGGCACCCTTGTTGCCTGGAGCTGTGTTGCTAGCAACGCTAGCGGTAGTAACCGCTGTTACTACCGTCGTCTCTCGCTATCCTGGTTACCCGTGCTGCCTAGCAACCCGCGGTACCCTTAGTGACGTCATCGCTGTTAACTCGCGTTGCCTAGCGACCAGGACGCTAGGACTCGGCTAACATCGGCTCGCTTCGGCTTCGCTCGGCGCATCACGGCTAGCGGGGGTGGGGGAGGGGCGTCATCCATAGCTCAACATGTCACATTATTATAATAATAATCATCATCATTATCATCATCGTAGTCGTCCTGATGGGGACATTTGAACGGGCATTTCAGAGTATTTGATATTTGGTATTCGTGGTCGGACAGTTGATAAGGAAACAACTTTTATAATTATGTGTCTTTAAAATTCAATAACATTCCAGAAAATTAAAAAAATATAAATATTTTAATATATTTCTTTTTAAAATAGTATATATATTAGACAGGAGGTTGGAGAAAACTGCATAATGAGAAGCTTCATAAATTGTACTCTTCTCCAAGTATAATTTGAATGATCAAGTCAAGGAGGGTGAGATGGGCAGGGAATGTAGCACGAATGGGGGAGACGAGGAATGCATACAGGATATTGGTGGGAAAGCCAGAAGGAAAGAGACCACTGGGAAGACCAAGGCGTATGTGGGTGGACAGTATTAAAATGAAACTTAGAGAGATAGGATGGGATGGTATGGATTGGATTGATCTGGCTCAGGATAGGGACCAGTGGAGGACTCTTGTGAAAACGGTGATGAACGTTCGGGTTCCATAAAATGCTGGGAAATTCTTGAGTAGTTGCAGATTTGGCGGCTACTCCAGAAGGACTCAGCTCCATGAGTATGTAAGTAAGTATATATATTAGCATTGCAACCCAATATACTGAATATAATTTTCAAAATATAATACTCATTTGAAACACTGCCAAATATAAGGCAACAGCAGTTCAGCCGATATTGAATGAGCATACCTACATTTTGGGGGCCGAGACATGCAGTACGTACATCTGTACAGAAGTTGTGAGAAACCGCTCCAGGAGGCTTCGGGGCGCCGTCTATGTATGCAGTCTGGGTATGAGACTAAGAGCAACACGGGTACCTTCTGAGGATCGAACTACTCTCGCTCGTAGCGAAAATCACGAACTTCCATGCCTAACATAACAAATCGAAAGATAAAATCAATTATTATGCTACTAAGGGGATTAATACGCTCCGTAATTATTTGCTGTTGTGTTCAAACATATGTTTGTATCACAATTACGTCAGCACTGAAAACACCAATTAGCTTGATTATGCGGGCAGATATTTGATTCGCAATGTCATGAAGTACTGCTTCATTAACGATCTTGTCCAATTCAAATCACGTGGTACACGTTTTGTTGAAGGCCAATAAAAGAGATTGTTACAATGGATAATACAATACAGATATTATTGATGTTATATTCTCAAATGTGAATAATTTTTGCCCCAAAATATGAACATGTGTGTATTTTGGGCTTTGAATACTGTTTTGATGCAATTTTGGTTCTAATCAGATATTCTGAACAGCGGCTGCAAAAACATTTCTGAAAACAAACACGAACTTTAACACGACTGTGCAATTTCGAATCGCAAATCTGAGTAAAAAATCTGTCGCTGGTAAAACGCTTGAAACTACTGGGTAACTGAAAACTGGTAGCGGATTCTCATTTACTTTTGAACAACTTTGATATTTACATAATGTAATCAAAATACAGTGTGTCCACAAAGTCCCTTCGCGGTCTTGAAAAGTTGTGGCGCGCTTTACCTTTTTTACTATTAAGGGAGAATGAATTGAAGGGATGTAAAGATGTTGAAGCAAACGTTTAGGACTAATATCAGGCATTATCATGGAATTTGTGTGGAGGCGGTAAGGAAAACCAGAAGAAATTATTAATATCGAGAGTCAGTTACCGGTCCGAGATTCGAAAACGGAATCCCATGAATATGAAACAGGAATGCAACCCACTCGACAATGACGTTCCGCAAACTCACCCACGCGATGGGATTCATACTGTCGAAAAACGGAACTAAAAATTACCAAATGATTTCAAATTATTGTCGGGGTTTTCGTGGCTTATAATTTTCAAATCGGAAGTAACAAAAATAAAACTGCTCACGGAATATGAAAGTGTGACTTAGAAGTGTTATCATATATAGAAACAATAGTGTAGAACGCTAAACAACTTCAATATGCTTGACTTTCCTTGCCCGTAAGATTTCCAAGCGGTATTCAATTTCCATCCAAGTGTTTCTCAATCATTTGCCGTGTAAATATTTCGATGGCAGCAACAACAGCAGCAGCAGTCTCTTGAAGTAGCTTTGTCCTGCAACGGATAGCATTATCTGAAGGTGGATCTCTTCAACATTGAGTTCTGTAATGACGTTGCGTTTTGATAACGGACTTTGTTTCGAAAAACAAAAGTATGCACACTGTTTTGTCTTGAATAGTCGCCATTTCGAGGTATGACGTCATATTTTCTCCCAGAAATCATTGTGGATGTCACAGCTATGCCAAATAAAACTTATATGTTATATGTTTATATTCCATCAAAAGTTTGTTTTCTTTTTTCTCGGTTTAAAAGTTATAAGTCACGGAAACCCCGACAATAATATAGAATCACCCTGTACTCTTTTTAAGGCAAATGGTAGCAAATAATTCTGATTAACAAAAACCTTGGCTGGCTGATGATGTGGCGTAGGATTACCACTCACTGCATTCCATATGTCAATGCTAGTTTTGCAGAGCAAGTGAAATAAACGGAACATGTCCCATGACAACAAAACAGCGGCCACAAATGCTGATGTTTCAGTGTTTGTACCGGTACAGTGAGGAAAATGCATAGTCATCTCATGTCGCAATACAGAACCAGAATCGCAAAACAAAATTACTCTATTTACTGCGGATAGTGCTGCATTTCTTCAGAATTCGGATACTTCGACGAAGCGCTTATCAAACTGTGCATTCATGTAGCACTTAATCATTACGCTAAGATAAATTGTTATGCGCATGTTTTCTTGGGATACTATGAGGCAACCAGGACCTATTTTCAAACGCTGGAGCAGCCAGTTTTCCAAATGACACAACCAAAAATGTTACATACATATTTTTCAGGAATAAGTGTTCTGCCTTCTGGAATATAACGCTGTGTAGTCCACTGAAAGTCACCCTACGTTTCGGAGCAAAATGTCGTCTCCATCTTCAGGGTCTGAGAATAAGCCGCGTAAGAAACCAGCCTGAAATCGGATGAGAAACCACCTCTAGATGAAGTCAACATATCCGGCCGAAGCGTCTATTGACTTTCCACGGACTACACGGTATTATATCCCAGAAGATCGAACTCTTCTTAACCTTTGTTGTGATAACCTTGAATCCTACTTGCTCTTAGCAGTTTATTCATCGTCTTAGAGCATTCAGGATAGAAAATTATGTTTTAAAATATTTTTAATCTTCATAGTAATATACTCTGGCATTTCTGACACCTGCTGTCACGAATCAGAGTGACTGTAGAATTGGTTTTTGCTCGGATATGGGATTTATTGAACACTTACACATGACTCTGAATTACAAGTAATTACAGCGTTCCCTGGTAACGGCTTCTAACAGTAGAGATTCTTCAACTTCGCGCTGTGAAGCCCTCTCTGAACGGCGGCTGCCTTCCAACTGAACTTTTTGCCTCACAACCTCCCGTGCAGAACTGACTCGGTTGCCCGAATTGCCTTCCTCATATCCCCTTTTCACGGACTGAGTAAAAACCACCATTTCCAACCGTACCTCTCTCGCTGCATGCTTATTTATTGCCAGAGGAACGTGTTTACTCAGCCATTGCCTAGAAACGAATGTTGTTTCAGAGCCGTTCGCTAGCGACGGCTGTTTCTCTAGCTTCACTTTTTTTGCTTTGAAGCAAATATGCCACAATATATTATCTTATTTTCTCATTTTCGATTCTTTACGAAAAATCTCGGGTAAGGGCAGATTCCTGAGTTCCCGACACGTCCCTGACGTCGTCCATGGCCGAAAGAGGCGTTTGGTACTGCGACCGCACCGCTCTATATAGTTTATCTGCCCCGGAAGACAGACGACAGAATGGGGCATCGGTGGAACGGTAATTGCAGGAAAGACTGAAGTACTTTGATAAAAGTCTGCCCTCACTGCCACCACAGAACCCACACACAATTATTTTGAGATTGGAAACGGGCCCCTGCGATAAGATACTGGCGACTAACCGCCTGAGCTGTGGTATGGCAGTTGAGTATCTTGGTGCGTTCCAAGATAAGAACACGTCTGCATCGGTAATAGAATTGGGGATTGAGAGGGCTCTGTGTTGTTCTTGTTCTTGTGAGCCTTGCCAGTAATCCAGCGCGAGGCTGCTGCTATGTAGAAATTGACTGTTCATCTGTCACGAAGACGTGTACAGGATTGTAGGTACAGCTCCACCATTCTTGACCTCGGTATTAGATGGAATGAGTGTTCAGTTTTACGCTCCGTCCATTTCACCCTAGGGGAAACAGTCGCTGTACTCATATACAAGGCTGAGTGAGCCCAGAGCCGATCTGGACATTATGGAGAAGAGAATGATCTCTTGCTCTTACTGGGAATAGAACCTCGAATCCTCGGTCGTCCAGCTCGTAGCCTAGACGCTATAACGACTGAACTATCGCAGCTCATAAAAATAATAACAATCACGAAGAGAGAGTGAACCTCGAGAACGGCGAAGACAACGGCCGGCAAGTGTACAGTGCACATGCGAATATCCGGAAACTTATTAAGTCCCTAACCGGAAGGATTTACTACAAAATTGTATCATAATGGCTACATTCTGAACCTGCAAAAAAAAATCCCGATAAAATCTCTACTGAAACACGTTTCGACTTAATTATTTTCTCAACGAATCGTAGGACTTCATGTTTCTTGGAATGGGGTGAGACTGAGTTCATTTGGTACTTCGCCCCCTAATTGGCCTATTGTACCAGTTCCGTATGATGATGGTCGTAACAGGCCAAAGGGTTAATCTGTAACAGCTGAAGAATTATCATTATCGGTAATAAATAATTTATATAATTTTACTTTTGTCTTTCAGTCTTCGACTTTTTTTTTTTAATTCTCAAAAGATGTAAGATTTGAGGTTTTCACGGCGCCACATCTCAGAAAACGGCATTCTACACTGCTAGCTCATGTTAGAAAATTTTGGTAAGATCAATAAATGAAGCCGGTTATGAGTAAAGGA
This sequence comes from Cryptotermes secundus, assembly GCF_002891405.2. Lineage (NCBI taxonomy): Eukaryota > Metazoa > Arthropoda > Insecta > Blattodea > Kalotermitidae > Cryptotermes > Cryptotermes secundus. The sequence goes on from NW_019731583.1 coordinate 251,722, forward strand.
GTCATTGTATGTTGTTGTTTTCCTCTTTGTCATTTCTATCCAATGTCATAACAACACAATATTCATTCCTTGCAGAAATATATTACTTTCACCTTTACACATACGAGTCCTGTCTTCTTCTCTGTTTCGTTTAATGACCTTTTGATCTGACGGCATGACGTATTTCAGTGTAATATGAATTTTACTTGCCTCGTTATGTCTCTGCCAACTGCATTAAGAACGGGCATACAGGAGCTGACGGCTTCATGCCTGCTAACATCGTTCCCTCTACATTTAGAAGGCTGTGTGTGTGTTCCATTTCATATACATTGAGAGCGCACCGTAGCGTCAGAGATATTGTGTTCCTCGTCTCTCCTTTGTTTCGTCAGGCTTTTCAAACGTTCCCAAGCATGAAGCTAGCAGCGGGACTTTCTGAAATCCACAGGACTGCGATGATCATTAGAACGTAGCACATCTCGCTCGCTCTCTCTCTCTGTTTAACAATGGATGTTTGACAATGCAGTCGCTAGGGAAAGTTTTCGCTCAGCGTGATTTTCATGTACCACAGATAGCCATTGTGTCCATGTTCTTTATTTTTACTCCAAGTTGTGTCTAGGAAGGCTCATCAGATGAGTTCCTGTCACGAGGGTTTCAGAGATCACAATCTGTGCCAATACGATTTGCTGTAACAAGCTTCTAATTACCGGTGTAAACTCCATGTCTGAAGTGATTTCCTTGTTACGTGTTCAGATAACTGCTGCCATCTGGCGGCAAAAGAAGTAAGTCAGTATCTTGTCAGCCGTTACAGGTTGGTGTTAAGAGGACTCGAAACACGTGTCTTCTAATTTATTTAACTTCACCCTGCTAATACCTTACATCAGATGGTGATTATGTAATTTCAGTGAAAAAAAGATGTGGAAAGAAGCTGTAGTGACTGAACTCAAATGAAAAGCACAGTCGATATATCCCCTCAGTATTTCAGTACCAGCAGGTTGTCAGTGAGGCTTACTTCAGACCGTGAGGGTCCGGCAGGTGACTAGGGCAGTCACAGTCAAATTTCCCTCAGACGTTTATGCGTGGATTTCTACACAGTCAGTTCTCAGAATCACTGCTATAATCTTCCATAGTGTGGCTGATGTAAATTGTTACCAATTTATAAGAAAATTCAATAGAATCGTACTTTTAATATCAAGTAACTCTCTGGAATTTTCCCGCATAGGCAGAGTAACCACCAGCCTCAAACCTTAGAGCGAAGCTACATCAATGACTGGCAACTGCAACGCAACCGCAACTTCCGAAAAACGTCACCGATTTCACGCAGGCAACTGGTTTCCAGTTTATGAGGCGCACACTGAGGAAGCTTATGTTTGATTAGTTGCTCACATCATCCCAAGTGAGTGTGTTCGACTTAATCCGTGATCATAATTTCTAATTTCGTGCACTTACCTTCTGCAATGTCAGATAATAATACTGATCCTGTCATAACGTGGCGGTAGTTGAGATTGGTTGAGACGGCGTGAGAAGAGAGGACGACCATAATAAGGGAAATATTGGGATCATAATTAATTTAACTAATTTTAATTAAGGTACATTTATTTTAATCAGGAAATATCGCGTTCACAAACGATGCATACTTTTGACATAGAGCGAAACAATTTTAGCAAGATGGAAGACACCTGATGATGGCCGCATACGACACATGTAGTAGGTAAGAAGAGTGACTCGACAGTTAGTTGCATTTAAGACGGAAACATGTGAAACAAGTAACACCTTTATGCAGCCTGGTGCTTACATTCAATATTAGGAAAACAAAACATTGGGTGCCTCCGTTCTTCTGTGACAATTTAAACTGAAGCGCTTGTATTGTTTCGAAAGAAGTTAACCTAGATCCAGACTCCTTCATCTCATGAGAAATTCTTTCCCAAATCAATTTTTTTGTCCCGCCTAGCATGGTCTACGTGGCGTCTGTCATATGTACCAGGTTCCTACTGAATCAACTGCACAAAAACAAAATTATCAGCTTCATTAACCTTTCGTGCTATTTAAAGAAACAAGCACGTTCGAACAGTTGACACTAGAAAACTACGGTGCAACGCAACTGTGGGAAAACTGGATAGTTCGGTTGCCTGGGAGCTGAGTTTGTTAGTCTTCCACGAGTTGCGTTGTAATTGCATTGCTCCATTCTGTTTCATGTGTTCAACCTAGTCTGATAAAAATTTTAGGAAATTTCGGTTGCTTTGCCGGTGCCAAATTCCTTGGTGTGCCCTTGCCTTTAGAGGTGGTGCCCATAAGATTAAAACCGGCCACAAGCAAATACTCCGCGACTGAAGTAGGATAATAGGCGTACTTATTAATTTGTTTACTTCACTGAAGAAGGCAGAGGGACGCCAGCTTGAAGACATCATGTGACATGTTAGGATCGCTGAGTATATCTCGAGTTCTCAACATGACCATTTAGTCAGAAAATTTCAAGTATTATAGCTGAGCCGTGGGTAAAATGTAAATACTGGAGCTCAGAGCAGGACCCCAGCCTACTGTTACCGACCTTCAAGAGTGTGTCCCACGCTGCCTTGTGTTTCGACAGCAGACACACCACATGCACCAGATGAGAGATTTTCGTGGCAGGGGCGCGGTAACCATGGTACCGGAGCACAAGCAGTCCTATATTCATGGGCACCCAACATATCTATTAGGGTGGAAAGAGCAGCCCCTTCCTGAAATTTTCTGCAGTACTAAAGGCTTAAAATCTCAGACAATAAGACATTTTATAATCATTATTTAAACTTTGCCTTGCTTAAGAAAAAGCCATTAGCAAGCTCCAAGGAAGCCAGAGAAGTTTGGAACTGATTGCGGCACTCTATGCTGATGATTTTGAGATCTGGGCGGAACATAAGTAGCATTAGGAAGAATGCACAAGCAGTCAATTCGTGGGAATATACTTGTAAGTAACGAGAAAACTAGAAAACTGAGCAGAGCTAAACTCAGAGCAAAGTAAAGTAGGGGTAAATGAACGGGAAGCTACGTGGAAAGAAGCAAAAGTAATTGTAGAGAATATTAATTACAAGTAAATACAGTAAACCTTTCTAATCCGGTTACAGTTAATCCTGATGCTGGGTAATCCAGATCGAAAAATTTAAAATGCTGTTCACAGTTGAGTATATAGTTTAAGACACAGTGGCATGTAGGAAGGCAGATGAGTCACATTTCTGTTCATACAGAACTTGACACTTTCTTCAGACCTGCATTATTACATTAAAAACAACTATAACTTCCGAGTCTTCTGCCGATGAATAAATGTATTGTTTTTATATTTTTAAATAAAGGCTCTACAGTGATGTTTTTTATTTATATTCATAAACACTATATATATAAATAAATTAATTTTGCTTATTTGTGTTCTAAGGTTTTTCAAGGCCGGAATAGCGTAGTACACGTAGGTATAACGACTGGCTACAGGCTGGACAACCGAGAGGTCGGAGTTCGAGTCCCGGTAGAGTAACAATTTTCACTTCTCCACGTCGTCCAGACCGGCTCTGGGTCCACCCAGCCTCCTATACAATGGGTACTTGGAGCTCTTTCCCGGGTGTAAAGTGGCCGGGGCGTGAAGCTGAGCACTCACCTCCAACTAGTGCCGAGGTGAAGAAAATGTTGATCTATACATCCACTCGCCCATACTCCTTCATGACGTAATGTTTAATTAGTTAAGCACAAGGTCAACGTTACCTTTACCTTACTTTTTCTTTACTAATCTGGAAAATGTCCTCCCCCTAAAATACTTCGTTTTAGCGAGGGTTTACTGTACACTGAAAGCTAAGCTGTAGTAAATCATAGAGACGTAATTTGAAATAGTCGCAGGCAAATCTAAACAGAAACAAACGTATAAGAAAGAAGCAGAACAAATCTCAGAGAACTGATAACGTTAAGCAGAAGTGAATGCGGAGGAAATGAAGCAGACATAATGCACAGATAAGTAACGTAGAGGGAACTAAGTAGAAGTAAAGGCAAATCAAGATAACTGCAACTATAAGAACAAAACAATAGATACAAGTGGAGGCAGAGAAAAGTAACCTCAGGAACCCAAGAAGACGTAAACGCACAGAAAATTAGGCCTATAAGCTTAAGTATCGTCAGCAGTAGCAGGACAACATGACAAGGAGTCCTATAAGTTGAAATTGTCCTATAGAAACTTCCTACTTCTCCTTGAGGGAAGGATCCGGGTTGCGTGGAACTACAAGGAATATATAGGCCTAAGTTACAGAATGTAATAGAAGACAGAATAACATGAAATTGATGTTCTCAGCAAAGTATTATTATGGCAAATAAAGGTTAATGAGTGAACGGAAGTTCATGGAGGTAGGCCTAGGCCCACTGGGGTTGTAGTGCCAAGGGAGAAAAAAGTTTAATGAAATGGTCGGGTACAGAGTACTCTTGGAACATGAGAGAAATGCATATGTGTGTTTTTGTTGAAGGCCCGTATGAGAACTGTTCATTTGGAACAAGTACTGTAAATGGGAAGAGAACAAAAATTGACCTCAAGGGAACACAGTATCAGGGTCTTGACTGCAGTAATTTGATCCATGATAAGGACTAGTAGCGGACTTTAGAACATACTATAATGAATCTCCGTATTTCGTAAAGGCAGGTAATTTCCTCAGTACCTTAGAGGCTATTAGTTTCCCGGGACTTTGACTCATGATGTTAGTTAATAAAACATTGAAATATTAATTGGTTGCTATATTTTCTGTAAAATTCATAGGCGTATATAAGATATAGGCGGCCCACAATAATGCGTGTATTTTGATATGACGATGGCTAATAAATGACTCAATCTTGACCACCATGATACTGTGGTATGTGGACCCGTTGCTAGGCAACGTCACGAAATAAGCAACTATATAACGATAATTACTAAGCAGCGGCTCGTAAACAGCAACA
>NW_019731583.1:256691-278647 GCF_002891405.2 Cryptotermes secundus
CATTAATGAAGAATCTTTACAATTTTATCCTGGCTGGCCGCCCCGTCCGCCGACTAGCTACTACTCTTAAACACCTCTGTCCACTCTATCTTCATTCCAACTACTGTCATCCTCCGCTCCCTATAGCCGACCCCCTCTCTTTACAAGTCCCCCAGTTGGCATCCGAAAAACAAGAACATAAAAGGGGAGAGCCAAGTGTCGAGCCCGACACCTGCCCAACATTCGTATTTTTCCAGATGCCCATAAACCTCTGTCGGTCTTCAAGTAATCCAATACCCCTCCCGGCTGGTCTCGCACGGTCAGGTCATGGGTTTATGAGATACTGGGCGTAAACAGGTGGCGTTAGGGACAATAGCGGCACCCTCAGCCTAAGGAGGACAATAGCGGAATTACACTTAGAAGGTCCGGGGATGGTACCTCGCCGATGGAGCGTCTCTCACGGTATTAAACAATGTATAAGTAATTCATACCCTTAATTATATAATTTTGACGAGGGAAGTACGGTTACATGACTCAATCTTGACCACCATGATACTGTGGTATGTGGACCCGTTGCTAGGCAACGTCACGAAATAAGCAACTATATAACGATAATTACTAAGCAGCGGCTCGTAAACAGCAACAGGAACAGTGTTTTCTGTGCGGTCCGTCCAGAGGTGCTATAAGGAGGACAAGTTAGGAGTTGTAGTTAGTAGGATAACCACTGGGGTTCAGTCGTAGTCAACTGTTGCTGTAAATAGCTCGTAGCTGAGGCCGGGGACAGTTCGGAAACCCAGAGGAGAGGGAACGACCGCGTTTAAAGCAGCTACCAAGAAACGACAGTGAAGATGTAATTGTGGATAATAGTGCGTGCGTAATAGTGGCCTATAAGGGGTAGTCAGGGGCAATAAATCCCGTCCATAGTCACATTCAATAAAAACTTGACAATATAATTTTATAAATATATCAAACATGTAACTTATTAAACATTTTATGTTGCTTTGTGTGCTGTGGAGAATACACCATTGCAAATCATGGGGTAAAGCGTATAGGTCTAACCTGTAACATTCTCGCCTTTATGGAAGCAGAGGGACAGCACTAGAAATTCTAATTTGAAAGGAGAATTACGATACAATGGTCTACGTCTCTGCTCCTAAGTTGCAGAAAGGGATTCTCCATATTCTTTGCCACTGCTTTCGATGTACCTCCCGTACATCGCAAGAAGAATGCGCAGCAGGGTCGATAAAATGCATTGCTTTATTTCTTGCCTGTGTGAGGAATAAGGGGGAAACGATGTCTGGAATTTATAAGTCTCGTGTGTTCCTAAGCTGGAATATGAAAATATTAATACTGTATAAGATGCTCGTGGCACTTTGAGGGCAAGAGTGTGTGATGAGTCTGAATTCCAGCGCGATCCCTTCAAGAAAGTATGCGGTTTAAAACAATTCAAATCAAAACTTTGAGACAGAAATTCCACCACCCCGACTACAACGTCTGTGAAGGTGCGTATGCATATTGCCAGAGGCTTGTTCATGTGACCCAGCTGAACAGGTCCGCTCTTCGTGAATCAGAATGCCGAGACTGCAGGCACCAATGCTGGTATTTCAAATCAGCTACTCTTAAAAGAAAAAGCTGAGATAAGTTAAAAGAAATTAAGGGGAAAGATATTAAATGCTGTACTCGCACTTCTAGCCTCACTACTTGAAAGGGTTTCCTCTCTGCATCCAGAAACTTTTGCTTGTTCCGTTCCTTTTGCACGAGTTCACAGAGTGAGTCCTCCTCCTTAGCTAAGGCACTTCTTGTGTGGAAAGTTCTGCCGAAAAAAATAACATACACGTAAGTAGCCTCTTAATTAGAGTCGAAACCAGCTGGAACAAGCAAAGTAATTATATCATTTGTTAAAGGTAATAAAATTAAGAACGAAAACTGTACATTAAGAAGAAAGCAGTCTTCTGGGATTTGGCACCGTGTATATGTGGTGTTAACCGACGTTTCGGAGGAANATGATGTAAGATGGAAGGTTTTGAGGCTGTAACGCCACGAGATGCCGACTTGAACACTTTCGAACCTCAGACTGAAGAATTATTATTTTGACAGAAGATCAGTGACTTAAGATGAGCCAGAAGCATTTTCTTCCAATTTTGCCCATTCACAGCTATTCTTCCATTATGAAATCATCCTTAAAGGAACTTGCCGTGTCCTGTGGCACATACTAATTTGTACAGCTGTTGCCTCATTGAAAAATACGCATATGTAGGCATCACCTCCCCCTTAAAAAAGGGTAATCGCCCTGCTTTTTCTTCACATTCATCCTTTCGGCTCAAGTTTCGGGAACCTTGACCCTGGGTAAACACCGCTCTTATTCCAGTCTCCGTTCTCCAAGCTTCAGTGCATACAATATTACTTATGGCCTTCATCCCTACGAAAAATGTCGGCTATCTTTATGCAAAAGTGCTTTATATCTGCATAATATATTCTCGCATTCATCTGTTGGTTTGATATTAACAAATCTTCCTTCTGTAATCCTTTTTGCACTTAGATTGTGTTAAATTATGCAACCCTAACTTCGACTGTTTAATTGAAAGCCAAATTTTCTCTGCATCTTCACAGTCCAGGTCATTGTAAACATTTCTCAGAAATGTTGTTAACTTTCCTGTGAGTTTATTTTCTGTTTCTCGTCACTTAATCTCTTAAAATGCACACCCAAGTTGGACTGTCGTAGTTTAAACAACTACCCCTCAGTTGTGTAGAGCACAGTAGGTGTATTTCCGATCCTAAGATTTTTGAGGTCGTTCTCTACTTAAAATCGTCGGCAAATTGGAGGGTGTATGGACTACACGCATGTCAATTTTACTATTTATTTAACTGCATTGCGTCAGGCGAAAAAGAGAAGTAATGTACAACCATTTGTAATGTACGAAAAATAGAGACAATTGTACCTTACGTTAACATGATCAGCCTATATCACGTTCTGGTATTCATCAAGGAGAACCGTGTGAATTCCACAAAGGCAACAAAGGCTGCTATTTCCTATCTATAGCGCTCTGAAGCTGACGTCAGAGTGGAGTGGTTAGCAACCTTTCCCGTTCGGGAGATTTCGGTCAGTAGATCGGCACTCAGAGACTGAGATTTCCATAGTTCTCCCTCAGTCACTCTAGGCAAATGATAAGACAGTACGTCCAACTATGCTCTGACCGCTCACTTCCATATCCTGTCTAACACATAATTCTCTAACAATGCTGCCATTAGTGACCATATAGCCGCATGCAGGGCGTATGAAATAATCCATTGCCGAATAAATGTGCTACAAATTTCATATATGAAAGAATTTTAACGATCATTTATATTTCATGCGTTCACCGTTGTATATTTAACAAAATACATTTTTGTCAATCTGAACTTGATCTGTGGTACACTGTTTTAAACTAGAAATGAAGAGAGATGCTTGCTATTTTACGAAAATCCTTTCAGAAAAGAGCATATGTAATATTTTATCTGGTGACTGGTTAAAAACTCAACTACTATCATATATATCCAGGATGTGATATTTTAAGTCAAGAGCTTGCCTGTTGGTTTCCAAAACTTTGGTGTTTAGCCATTTTGTTTTCTGTAAAAATCTGTTTCTTCTTCCTAATATGATAGTAACAGACGGACAGCAGCGCTCGCAGCACCTTCACGTGGCTAAATACAGAACTGCGTGTAGTTTTGTTCCAGTCCTGCGCATGAGCGAGCAGGTACTTGTGACTTATTTCCAGACTGTGTGAATGAGTAACTGTTTCCTTTAAGCGCTCACTTAGCGTGGTAAGATACCGGGCTTATCATTTCGTACTAGAATGTTTGTAAAAGCTGAATGGGGTTTTCCGTGAGTTATAAGCACCGGCTTGACCAAAGCGAACAGCCCGGCACTGCTGCATACTGAGAATATAACACGTCTGTGTGGTCGGTGTAAAACCTCAGTTATTCCATTCGTTCATAATTTCCACTACAGACCTTTGCTGGGCCCTGGCCTCTTCTTCAGTTTCCTAATCTTTGTTACACGGACGATAGGACTCCATGGACGAGTGATCAGCCCGTCGCAAGGCCGTTACCTACACACAGGAAAACACAAACGCAGACTAAACGCACACACAGACATCCCTGCCTTTGAGTGGGATTGGAACCACGACAACAGCGTTCGAGTGAGAGAGGACAGTTTATGCCTTAGACCGCACGGCCACTGTCAGAATATTCCCTTCACTTCAGTCGTCTCCCCTCCCCAGATGTTTACAGTATAGTTAGTTAGTTAGTTAGTTAGTTAGTTAGTTAGTTAGTTATTGGAGAGGGTGGGTTTCCCCATGCACTGAGACCTGTATTGGTCCTTTGTGCTTCCCTCTATGATTTCTACCAGTCTGTATATCCTACTGGTACTGGTGCTTACCATCAATCCCGCCCAGCCAGCGAGACCGGCTCTACTAGCTGAGAGGTATCTATAATGCTTCCCCCATCTACCAGAGATATTAGAGACTGCTGTTGGGCGGGAAACGTCCGTTAATTTGGCTCAGTGACCTCCTTGTTTACAGTATAACAACGTAGGCCATGACTGCCACTCTCCCAGAGGAGCTTCGAACTGGGGACCTGAGATATGACGAACAACACAGCATGACTCTAATTGTCACGTAGGCATCTTCACTCAATAGTTAGTTACATTTTACAGTTTCCGATGTTTGAATATCAGCATGTATAACTTAACCCACTTTGTTGGTTTTCCGTGGCCTTTCTCAGTATTGTCAAAAGCATACGTCAAGTGTTGTCCTTTCCATATCATTGTGCACTCGTGGGATCATTCGTCAAATTCATCCGAAACTGGATAGCTTCGCGTACTCCTGTTCGTTCCTGGTCTCCGCACGGAACAGTTCTGAGTATGTGAACGTTACTGACTTCGTCACATAAGAAGAGACAAGCGCCCAAGTCCAGCAGTGCAGGAAAGCTGAGTTCCACGCTTCATCAGAAATTCAGAATGAATGCACTAGAAATTTTTGTGTGTGCGCTTCCATGCGTGCGTGTGTACTAACAATTAACCACGAATTCCTGATTTGGCCTATTATAATTACGAGAAACTAATTGACAAATTAAAAAATGCCGAAAGTAACGAATCTATAAGCGAGAAGACTCACTCTTCTAGATTTGTTGTCCCGGGGGAGTGTCGGGGGAAAAGTATGAAACTCCGGAACAGGCTTTCTGTGCGGATCGCATTTCTGTCCACTCATAGGAAGGTGAACATATAATAATAATAACACTATAATTAAATTCGCTCTTTATTTACACACTGAGCTCAACAGCCAGTAGCTAGTTACAGTCAGCACGAATATAAAAAAAAGCGATAAGACAACACATGACAAAACAAACAAAAAGCAATCAGTTAATGGCGGCGGTGTTGTGATGATAATAATGATGACGTTGATGATGAACACATTTCTCGTCAAGAAATATTTTCCTGCAACGCAGATGAAGGATATATACCTCCGTAGTTGAGACTTCAGTAATTCTGGATAACAAACAAGTAATGAAGAACTTTCAGTTCCAAACCACGTAATTTATGATGATGAGTAATATAGTAATGATAATTTGAAATAATCAGTAACAATGTCAGTTGCTCAGATATGAAAAATATAAGCTACAGTGACAGAAGGATCCACCGCCAAAGCACTGTTTCTGAACAAAATCATTCTAATGGAAATTTCAGTGCAGTAAGATAGATCAGCACAAAGAGTGTCTCTCAAGAGCGTGGCTTCACAGAATGACATTATGATCTGAAGCTTCTTGTTCGGTTCCAGGGGCCTATATTGGCTAAACGCCGTCGAGAATGACAAAAGGTATGAATTTGTAGGATTAATGGCAGATCTGTCATGGCAGATATGAAAGTACTGGCAAGCGTTTCCTTGGAAACTCCTGAAATTGCAAATAGGATCGTCGGTTTTCTTGCTGAGAATCCGAACGAGTGTCACTCAGTTGCTGAAGATTCGGAATGACACAAAAGCACTGGAATGAAGACGCCTTCACAAAAGGAAAGCAAACAACTGCAGACTTCAGCACATTCGAATCGCTGTAATCCGGCTTTAACTGTGAGATGAAGGAATGACAAATCATTCCAAGGAAGGAATATGATATCCACTTAATCCTGACATGAAAGCACGCTGTGTACATTTTGATGAGAAGAAACCAGTTCAGATTACTATAAAGTCGTCAAATTCCAAGCCATCAAATTCTCGGAGCGGATGGTGACACGAACGCGGACTTCTGAAAATAAAGTCTGCTCGAACCTGATAAAACCAGGACGAATTGCACAGGAGAGAACAAGTAACGGGAAAGGGAAATTAGAAGGACATATCTAGCGCTTCCTTTCTTTTGTCCTGTCGTCTGCCTCATACTCGGGTCGTCGAACCAACTGTCTCCCGCATGGGACATGAAGTGCCGAATTGTATGAATTCGAAATTATCTTGGGGAAAGCGGCTGTGGCCTATGGAATATATCAGTATATCCCACTGTTTTCGTGGAGGGACTGAGAAAAAACGTGAAATGTCTTAATAGAAGGAGCCGGTATATAGCCAGGAACTCTGACCACTAGACCAGAGAGGCGTTCCCCGAAAGCTAACACTATTCTATTTTTGCCGGGACCCATTGATTCATAATTATCAAATACATATATCCGATTTGTTTCCGTTTATGCATGACCACATTCACACGCTTGAGCCCTGACGTGACGCTGAATCTCACTATCACTGAGCTACGCGTTCTCCTCAAACTATTCGATATGTCCATGTCCTGCAATTCTAATCATATTTAGAGTCGCCCATCTATGATCAGTGTCTTATTGATGCCAGAGTTATCAGCACTGTGGAAGACTGAAGACAGGTGCTGTAAATTTAATGTCACATGTGATTAAAGTAAGCAGTGATAAGCGTAGAAAATTTGAAAAGGGTGTTTGCAATACTTTCACTACGCGATGACAGGCACAAAGACATTTAACCATACTTCCCCTTTATCACATTAGTAATAAGTCTACCTGGTGAGAAGCGCACGTATTGAAATTCCTCGTCCTGTTTCAATATGAACGACGCTGCTCCACGCATTACCGTTAGCACGACATCGAAACGATGCCTGAAAGTATTTCATAACCTTGCTCGCCGCCTATTATAATGACTATATGTCCCATCGATTTTCACAGGGACCATTGAACTGTTCACCCTGACCCTGGGCACCTCGCATCCCTTCTGTCGGATCGATATAACAATATAAACCATGTATACAGAACTCAGAAAAACATTAGATTCAAACAATGACAATTTTGACAGAATAATGACGGGGGAAAAAAGGCTACTTTTCCGTCTCGAACAGACAATACTACGCAGAGTTTATCTATAAAACTTAGTGTGCTGTTTCACAGTTCTGAGGACGTGCATCCGAATTTCAGCTGCACTACCGATAACTCTAAGGTTTTTCAAGGTACTGAATTTTTCATTAATATTGTATAAATCTTGCAGGTTGCCATATCGTAAAGTGAACTAAGACAGAAATGAAAAGGCGTGGGTACACAGTCTGTTACTCTGTTTGTGCAGAATGGAGTCTGTGTAGTGTTAAGTTTGTCTGAATGTATTTGTGAATTATCTCTCTTCCGACGTCCAAACTTGCGAGACATTCAGTAATACGGACGGCTCCGTAAGTTTGTAAACTTTTAATTAGGTGGGTATCTTTCCTGTCTTATCATCTTATAACTCCTTGAATGTCGTATTGAATTACCTCGCAGGAAGTTAATAAGCTGACCTAGTAGAAGGTTAGTGAAAAATGTCAGAATAATGAGTTTAGAGCATGAAAATTGGCAAGTAGCGCTCTTCTTACACAAGCACCATGTCATGAAGACATATGGGGGGAGTGGATGTATAGCTGCACCTTTCTTGACCTAGGAACCAGACGGCTTCATGCCCCTGCCTCTTTACTTCCGGGGAAGGATTCCCCTTATTCACAGGATAGGAGGCTTAATTTTGAGACATTTTCGTTATTTAACAATGGAACAAGCTTGTTAAATCATGAAGAATACCTTCTTTGGGATGTGACACCGTGTACATATTGTGTAAAACGACATTTCGGATGATGCGTCGGATTACACAAGATGTACACGGCGTCACATCTCAGAAGACGGCATTCTTCATAGTCACCGCCATGAAAACCTCAAATCTTACAATGTTAAATCATATCCACTAGTCTGTCCATCGTAACAAATGCTGACCAGAAACTTATCGCCGATCCTGACTTTATCAACCACGCCACCTTCGAGTTTGTCAGTAATACCAACGTGACAGCCGTGTAAAGAAATCTAAAAACTCCCTAGTTTTGTGGTGGTAGCTAGTGAACCACTGGAAGTATAATTGCAACCTTTTGTACAATGATATATCTAATCTAAACCTGTTATATCTTGCCAAACAAACGTCCTTATATGCTAATTATTACAAATATGATGACAATGCGACTGTTTGAAATTATATATACAAATTTACGCAGCCCAATTTCGTGAGAATGGCAATTATGCATTGTTCTTGGTCCATGTTAGCCTCATTATACACATTGAGTCATGTAAATGGCAGCAGAGACTTAAGTTTCTTCTGCAACCTATTAAAGGTTACATTTAATCTGGTCATATCCGAGTGACCACGGGACTAACTCCAACGATTTGTGAACCTACTGTTCGTGACACATTGTAGCTGACTTAACATTTTTGCTTCCCTCTGAGCAGTAATGCCAACATGGGCGCCTTGCGAACTGAGGAGGTAGAATAGACATTGGTGCCAACTAAGTTGGATTGAGGCTCTCGCAGCAGTGACTATGAAGAGTACGGTCTCTGATTGTAACGTCGTGATTTCGGATACAGCACGACGTTTCGGAATAGCATATTGCCTCCACATTCAGCTCCAGCTGAGCGACCCGCCGTCTGCTTCTCTTCGTTCCCTTCTTTGCTTGCTTTTCGGCCTTGAAGGCGGAAGCAATACGTCTCTCCGAAACTGCCACTTCCATCAGAACTTCACATTGTTACAACCAAAAAGATTCTCTTATCAGTCCTCATATGTGTATGGTAGAAGCTCTTCGCAAATACACAGATCTGATTGGCTCTTTGGTTGCTACAAGCCTACGTGGACGTCATTTCATACGTTAAAATAGCTTAGGTTAAGCTGGGTTACAGGTGCTCCTTTTTGCTCTAAGTGACCAGAATTTAACTCAGTATGGAGAGGGTTAGGAATTAACACACACACATATGTGTGTATATATATTGTCACGTGTTGGGTGTGTCACGCGACAAATAACTTCACGCCGTATTGAATATAGCGAATTTATTCCACATTCGCTCTTACACTCACACAATTCACAATTACACAATTACTGCCATCGGCAGTATCACAATTACATCCACTGCTCTCGGCGACTTCACGATCCGCACTGTGTCACTCCTGATCACAGACTCTCTCACTTACTGCACAGCCGGTTTTTTATACCGTTCCCTGTTGTCTGTGTCAACAGTTGTATCCCCTGTTACGTCACAGTGGGATGTGCTGTTACGTCACCGCGGGGGAGGGGGACGGAATGTTGACTGGCCTGTTACCATAGCGACAGCACTCCGACGCTGTTCCGTCACCGCTGGCGGGGAGGGGGTGTCCTGCATAGCGCAAATACGTCACACTGCTCCCTCCTTAAGTCTGTTCGTCCCGAACAGCCTAACGGTTCATCCCCGTTCCTTTTCTTTCAAGGCTGTGCATGCTGCGTCTTATTTTTGTCCGGCTACTCCTCTTGCAGTGACTATTCTCCGGCCGTTACATCCTCCGCTCCCTTCTTAGGATTTTTCGTCCCGAACAATTCCATAGTCCAGCGTTCGTCGATCCGTTGTATCACATTCACTCTCTCTGGGGAGGCCTGTGCTTCTAATTTACCGATTCCTCCTCTGTGTTCTGCTTCCTTTTTCGTTTTGGAAGGGGTCGACTCCCCCACAAGGTCCAATCCTTCTCCGCAACTCAACAGTAGATCTGACCGTTCGCTTGGCGATCTCCAGTCTTGCAGTTTTCGTGAAATTAATGTCAAAATTTCCCGTGCTTTCACTTGTACCTTCTTCAGGTCTGCCTTGTAGTTTCTGTCTCAGGCCTCGGTCCCTTATGCCAGTGTTACATTCCGGGAATTTCCTTTCGGGCTTCTTGGTGTGACATCGTCTTTGTTTCGTTCCATATGCCTGTGTCCTGCACAGCATGTAATCTTCCTCCAGGATGCTGTTATTGCTTTCTGCAGTCCACAATTTCCGTGGGTCAGAATTTCCCTGAAGATGTTCCTCCTACGCCATGTTACTGTTGCAAGGCGATGGGGTATTTAAGAAGAAGGATATAGTCTATGTTTATAGGCGGTTTGACGTAGTTTCTAATAAATCATTGCATTTAAGTACGTGAAATGTATTATTAATTTCCTGCAAATATAGCTGCATACGAGTAAATTTAGGTTTTCGAATGAAAATGTGTGCCCTAATTACTTCTGCGAACTTTTCCATTCGTTTGGTTTATACAACAAGGCATTCAACATCCGGGTGGGTACAATTCTGCTGCAACACGGTCCAGTTGCTTTCGCAGTTTGCACTCTCATTACGCGCATTGTGCCAAGCGCCACATTTGTCTCATTTCAGCCCCTTGTTACCGCACATGAAGTGGTATCCTTGTTGTTAGACGGGCGGAAGTGCCTACTTGCAGCGGCCCTCCCACTCTGCTTGTTATAGACCGTCTTTGTGCGTGACGCTGTCTTCAATCTCCCCCCAAGACAAACAAAAGCCTTCAGGGAGTCGGTGTTCTGTCATCTTCAGTTTGTTTTTCTAATGAGGCTCCCGCGCTTTCTTGATGAATTGGACCAGACCAAACAGTAGTGGAAACCTACCCCTGTCATGTACACAGAGAATAGACTACTGATTATAAGTCTAGCGAATCCTTGCAAGATCTGATATTCTCACAGCAGCGGTTATGAGGAGTTCTATCTTAGAGGATATAACGCCATGTAAATCTGCTTTTTACTTCCTGGTTTCTTGCTAGGATGATTATTCGAACCTGAAGACAGATGAGAAATATTCCTCCGAAACGTCGGTTGACTTTTAACGAAATATGAGGAGTTACATAAGAGCAGACGGAACTAGAACAAAGTCTTGTCAGTGCCATTCTATACCTACCTATATTTACCGATTCTCTTAATGTCTCTGGAAATGTGTGATTCTTTGAACTGCAGTTATTTTTTCATTGGGTTTCACCTGTCCGTCCTGTAGTTTACATAAATTATAATGTCACTGTTAGATACAGATCCCCCTCATTAATGTCGAAAGTACAATGAAAAATACGGGCGTACAGAAATAATTAAATAAATATGAAATTAGAGTCACAGCCCGACCAATGTTGCCCTTTTATTCGTTAAACTTTGGAAATGGGACACGCGGTATCGCAGTTGATTGAGGCACTATGCTGCAAGACGGAAGGTCGCGGGTTCGAATTCCGATAAGGTAACTGGATTTTGCAATTGACCTAATCCTTCCAGTCGCGCTAAGACTCTGGGGTCGACTCAGTCTCTTACAGAAATGAGTACCATAAAACTTCATGGGAGAGGAAAAATGGCCGCCGGTGCGTAAGGCTGATAATCTCAGTGCCATCTATAAGCCAACTGTCTAGAAAATGTGAGAGTCTCGACGTCTCACAACCCTACCGGCCTTCACTGCCTGTTAACAAGGATACCTTTAAGTTTTCATTTTACACTTCAAATATGAAACGTGTCAGACGGAATTTATGTTAGCCGCTGTATCTTGTTAATTATACGACTGATTCTCTTGCGTTATAATTGATGCATTTAGCACTAAACTTGATACTGAGGTAGTCAATTTATTGGTACAGAGTGACCATAGGGCCTGCATTACGTCTGGAGTCTTTAGGCTGCGGCTGGGGAAGAAACTCTACAAAAGCGCTTTATCGGCATTGCCTATACAGTACCAGGCGCCAGCAAGTAGGATTAATGTGAAGAAGTGGACTCGTAAAATAGCCAAAGAATGCGATGAAGAGTCAAGGAAAGGAGTGCTTCTGGGTATGTAGGGTGGATATTGGTGGGACAATCTGTCACTGACCAGCAGAATAAAAAAAAAATATAAATTGTTGTGACGCCAAATGAATTTTGAAAGTACAGCCCACAGAAGTTTCTTATAACACAGCTGAACTGTTTATGTACATATTCTGTATGTACTCTGGCAACCTACTTTCATAACCTGAACATAACCGACGGCTCATTAGCAATTGCGAAGCCCTTTGACGGCATTTTGACATGAATACTTAATAAAATCAACAAGCGCAGTCATTTCCGCACCCCTTTAGAAGCAGATTTCTCCAAGCAAATTGGCTGAAGTCAATTTCTTTATCAATAACGGCGGCTTAACTCCTGCAGTACGTGGAATTGCTAGGGTTTTGTGTGATGCCACTCAATTCTAGCTGGAGTTGGGCTCTTAAACTCTGTGGGGTATAGCTTCATAGCAGAGTGTTGCCTCATTTGTTTTACTAAAATTTAGAGTGTACGTAGGGTCATGTAGATAACCTTGAACACTTTAATAATGCGTTAACTGACGGAACCCCCCCCCCCCGATCGTAATATTTTTGTGCCAAAATATATCTGGTAACCAATCAGAATGAATTAAAGAAATGTGGCATATACACCCGTTGCAGCTGCAGTCCCCTGAAGATGGAGGCGATGTTCCTCCGAAACGTCGCTTAACACAATATATACACGGCGCCACATAAAAAAATACGGCATTCTTCAATCTGTGACCTATTTACTGACTCTCGTATTACGTCTATATGAATTGGGTTCTTTCACATGTGATCCAGAACAGATTATTAGATAACGAATTTTTCAGATATCTGACACGATGCCTTGTAGTGTAATTCGAAACACCATTATAAGAAAACAAAGAAAGAGAGTAACAATCGTTTGTTACCAGAAAGGGTTCCGATCACACGACCACTGTAAGCGTCTTCTTTAAATCGAGTGACCACTAGTAGTTTCTTCTCGGCTATAATTCGAAGGAACAGAACCGAACACGAGAGTCAGTACCAAGGTGGCACTAAAACAGAACACGATACGAGATAGGGGCAGACCGTGCTCACGACGGACCCTGTCTCCAGGGACTGCGTCACTCTCCACCTGGTTACCCATTCTCCTCGAGTCCTCCACATCTTGCGCTACCATTCGAACAGTTCGGTCCCAGATCGCACTGTGTTTGATGTCGAAGTAAACGCGTTTTCGCTGTAATTCACTTACGTGACACAAGTTACAAGTTCCTCACCATTTTGTTTGCTCCTAACTCCCTCCATACTAGACCGTACAGTGTTCCAAATACAGTACGTGTTACATTCATAGCAGTATGTTTGATTTGGTAATTTGTCCATTGGCAGTTTTACGTGTGACTTTTGTCTGATATATTTGGGTTTCAGATCTAGGAAGAAATGACGAAGGATCCTTCGTATCTTTCCCCTTTCTTCCAGATAACTCTTACTACAATACCTTAAAAAATATCGTGTCATACATAGCAAATCGTAATTATCCTGCCATATTTATTTCTACCCAATACTGTTTCCGCATCTCTGTTGTACACCAATTCCAGTTGACCTAGAAGTCATCAGCGCTATTACCATCAACATCCGTTCTGTTGGACAGAGAGTAACTTCGGCAGTTCAGTGGATCTTCTTCGGTTGTTGAATAATCCATAAATTCCTCTCGTAATTTGTTCTGGTTACAGTGTTTCTGTAGGATGGTTGCGAGTACATCTGTTGTTCTGAATTCTGTCGCTCAAGCTGAATATAATTATTTATCTTTTAATTATATTTATAATTAAAGCTTTTAATTTACAATATTATCACATGTAGGGTGGTACGCCTGACGAAAATAACGGTTCTAGTTCGGATGATTGGATTTATAGGCACTTCGATTACAATCTCTTAATTACAATTAATAGAGCGATATTTCTGATTTACACAATTTATTGTTCACCGCTGCACACCCACGAGGATTCTTGGTTTCCACTAGTCGTCTCCTAGCAAAGATCTCAACAAAGAAAATATCACTTAAAATAACTCTGAAACCTTCTCGTTATTTCGTGTTCAATCATTCTGTACTCCTCTGTCCTAATCTCTACTCAATCTTCACAACACTACACTCTCGTTCTTGTGCTCTCAACTGCTGAACCCTCCTGGACTCTCTTTAGCTGCAAGCGGACGCATGTCCGCGACACGGACAACACAGAAAACACTGTTCTCCTGCGTAGCGCAAATCACACAGAAAAAGTCACGTGATATCTATCTCGTCGGTTCATTGGCGCGCTTACTGTTGCCTAGCAACGAGATATAAACATTCGTCCTATTGTTGCGTATGCGTATGGCGGTGTATTTATCGAGCCGTTGCCTGGCAATGCGTTGACATGTCACAATATTGCATTTCAACTACCTGTTGCATCGATGTATTGCTCTAAACATTGACTTCCGTCTTTAATACAACTCTATTAACTGTTTCTCCTTAATTTTACATAACTTTAAAATCACAAACAGCTACTACATGTTTCGCCTTACTTGTCCCTCCTTAGGTGACTGTTCGCTTTTCGAAACCGCCATATTGCTCCACTTCTTAAGTCGTAACACCTCAGTGCTATTGCGTATTTCGTCGTTCACATTAAAATACGTTTGTCTTAGAATATAACTCTTTGCCCTTTCCTGCGCTATTTTCTTCTTGCGTCTCCCATGTTTGTTCCCCCTTAGTATGTATGTTCCCACTAGTCGTGTGTATGTCATTTTTGATTTTTTTTTTAATTTACATTGTACCGCATGTGTAAGTACCTTCCTTTGTGTGGTTTCGGCTTCTTGTTTGTGTGTTTATACTTCAGAGCTGTGTGAGAATATAGGGTATGCCATTGCTTTAACAATTTTCATTCTTGTCTTCTTTAAAGCATTTCTTGTTAACCCACACACATGACAAAATATGAAGTGTTCTAACTTGTAGGATGTAACGCCATTTAGTCTACTGAAAGTCAGCGGATGTTTTTGAGGACTGCAGGACTGGAGAACAGGCCAAGCAAGAAACTAGCATGAAGCAGGTAGCAAGCAGAGCTTGCCAGATCTCCTCCCAAACGTCAGGTGACTTTCATCAGAATACACAGCGTTATATCCCAGAAGATAGAAAACCTCACACCGCCGCTGTGATAACCTCAAATCCGACATGACTATGTTTATTTCACTTCATTCCTACATGTCTGTTCTCAAAGACTTGAATATTTCTTTGTCTTTTGATTTTAACATTCAGGCTTCACCAAATAAAATTGCGATGGATCTGGCATTTAGTTTTAAAGTAATGTAACGAGTACGGCTGGTCCTTGCTATGAAATAGACCAATCAACGGAACTGCATTGCTAGGCAACGGCTTGGAAACACGTTCCAGCTGCAATAAATACGTAAGCAACAATCGAAGTATTCTTAGGCTATGACGATGGAAACGATGTTTTCTGTCGAATCAGACCCTAGGCGGGGTCGAGTACCTCCACCGTGACCCTGCGAGTCGTAGGAGGCGACGAAAAGGGAAGTCTCAAATGTGGGACAGTAAAATATGGTTGCAAGTTCGAGGGGACTAAGATCCGAGAAATACTGAGCTGGCAAGGGCCAGTAGCATATACAAAAACAGATCCATCCTCTCGTCAGAGAGGGCGCCCCACAGAAACAAGACCCTAACTGTCTAGGAGTAATAAATATCTGGTCATGAGCCCCAGGAAGGTGCTAGATACCAAGACTTACTGACTGACTGATCGTCAGTCGCAATATGACTTTGACTTTGAATTAGAATTGAGGACGTCTCTTGAGATGACAGCCGAGATGATTGAGAAGAATTGGCAAGAAAGGAATTAGGCTGTGAAAAGAAGACTTCATGTGTGCTGCAGTTACAGCGAGAGTGGTAAAATTACTATGTTGAAATCCGTTGCCAGGATACGACTAATGAAGACTGAGAACCCTAGTGTGTGTGTAATGTTTAACTGTGAATTGTGTAGACCAGCGATAGCACTGTAGCATTTGTAGTTACGAAAGGACTATG
Source organism: Cryptotermes secundus (assembly GCF_002891405.2). Lineage (NCBI taxonomy): Eukaryota > Metazoa > Arthropoda > Insecta > Blattodea > Kalotermitidae > Cryptotermes > Cryptotermes secundus. Next base: position 272,820 of record NW_019731583.1, read on the forward strand.
AGTGGTCATCAAATATTATATCCGATCAAAATCCAGTCTAATACTCACACCTCTAATACACGTGGCAATATTGCTTAACATATTTCTGTAAGTGTAACTGAATATTTTATTCTTCTGTATTGTATTGACATTTAACTCCCAACGTCTTTGTGCATTATCCGAACCATAGCATGATTGGAAATTATGCAGAGTAAAGCAAACACAAAATTAATGGAAAATGTGTACCATCTTCAGGCCCATCAGAGGCAGCGAGGTATCGCTCAAGACATCGCCGATAATGGATTTCAGATTCTTCTATTGTTACAGACTCGCACTGCTGCAATTTCCCTTTGAAACCTTTAGGATGGATCAGACAATGTAGCACGAAGAAGAGAAGCGGGGGAGGGGACATATGGTGTGTGCAAGAAAGCAGCCATTTTGTAGATAATATTATAAAAGCCCACGCGTTCTCTGAGATGAGCCTCGTGGTGCATTTGACTGCACTGAACTATGGATCGAAACGCGAGCTTCAGTTTTAGTGTTGGGCTCTTTGGCCTATATAAAGCACTCCTAATAATATTGAATATTAAACTTCTTTATTCCACAACCTCTAAGCCACTGTCTTGTCTTGAAAGGTAAAGGTAAGAGGTATCTCTGTAACAGGCCCTGGAGGCCCATAGGGTTGTAAGATGTTGAGGTTCCCACATTTTCTAGACAATCGGCTCAAAGACGAAGGTGAGGTTGTCAGCCTTAAGCGCCGGCCGCACTTTACTCCCAGGAAAATTCCTGGTACTCATTTCTGTTAGAGGCTGAGTCAACTCAGGGCCATAGTGCGGCTGGAAGGATTAGGTCAATTGAAAAAATCCATCTCATCGGGACTCGAACTCGCGACATTCCACCTTGTAGCATAGTGCCCCAACCAACCACGCTACAGCGTACCCCCCTTCGCTGAGGTATAGATTCTTGTTACATGGTGCCCCTAATATTTCAGTTAAACTTAAAATCTCATTTTAATTATTTAATTATGCTTGGCATTAAGCCATTCAATTATCAATCATGAAAAGAGAAGTGGTTAATTATATTTTATTCCAAAGTTTGTGATCGTGGAAGCCGTACGCAACACAGTGACCACGCAGAGCTTCTCCCAGTCTGATGTCAAGTATTCCGAGCTAACGTTTAGTGTTTGAGATGTGCCCAGCGTTCTTCCCCTGAATATATTGATCCTCAAGTGTCTTTCGCTCCATCTGAGAGAACACTGTTTCCAGTATCTATTCCTGGGTTTTATATCCTACTCCTTTCAAGTCGCACAACTTCTCCAGAGAATGAAAGAAGGAGAATGTTTTTACTACCCAGATCCGAACGTCATCTCCACGTGATGCATCCTGTTTCTAAGTCTAAGGTTTTGTCGACTTTTATATTATCGGAATCTGCTGGAATTCTTACATAATTCTAGACACTTGGAGAGTGATAACATTATAACCTAGAAGATTGCATCTCTGATTGCGGAAATTCCAGTACCTACACATGTGTGTATTAAAATAGATCATAGAGATATAGGATGGGTTGGTATGGACTGTATCGATCTGGCTCAGGATAGGGACCTGTGGAGGGCTTCTGGACAAACGGTAATGAAACTTCGGGTTCCATAAAATGCTGGAAATATCTTGAGTAGCTGCACAATTTGCGGCTCCTCAGGAAGGGCTCAGCCTCACGAAGTTAGTTTAATTAGAGGAAGACGAACTCAAAATCGCAATAAGAATAGTGGAATATTTATACACGTTACGTCATGACTTAATTTATTAATAATGAGACTGGAGAGAGAGAATCGTCAGCTATTCCTTCCCTCCTGTGTAGCAGCTAAACCTGCGCGCGCAGATAACGTGACGAAAGAGAAGGGCTGGGTGAGCTGCAGATCTGTGCACCACAGGAGAGAGGAAGAACGATAACAGATCTCGCAAATACTTGATAAAGAATGTGAGTTCGAGTCCTGGTAGAGTCAAGAATTTTCTATCCTCCATGTCGTCCATACCGGCTCTGGGGTTCACCCAAACTCCTATACAACTGGTACAGAGGGCTATTTCCCGGGGGTAAAGAGGCCGGGGCGTGAAGCTGACCACTCACCTCCAACTAGTGAGGAGGTCAAGAAATAATGTGAATCTATACATACATTCCCCCCCAAAATAAAGATTGCTACAAACAACGGAAACCTTTAAAATATCTTGGAAAGGGTTTTTTTTTCGAATAGAACAATGGAATAGCCCTTTTCTTTAATTCGCTTAGTGGGGGGGTGGAGTCCAACAGGGTTCATTCGGCATGGCGGCCACTGATTGGTCTATTGTACCTGCCTCGGGTGATTATGATGATGGAGAATTTGGTGAAATGAAGATTTGCAGGGGAAACCGAAGTACTCGGAGAAAACCCGCCCCAGGGCCACTTTGTCCACCACAAATCCCACTTGACTAGACTCAGGTTCGACCCCGGGCCGCCGCGGTGGGAAGCCAGCGACTAACCGCTTGAGCTATGGCGCGGCCATTGGAATAGCCCTTACCATTGATCAGGAAGACAATCGTTCCACGTCCCCTGAAAAGATATTGGATACCGTGAATCCCCATACGTAACCAGACCATCCATACACGATGATACGCCTTCATGGGTGACGACGGCTGTTCTTCTTAGGTTATAATTTAATTTATGTAGTGGACTGATAATTGCGAATGCTTATTTTAAATTAGTCAATTAGGAGCCCGCCTGCCGAAACCCTATTACAGCTGGTGTGTAGTGTGAACAGCATTATGCAGGAATTCACGTTAACAATTAGCAAGAAATAAAGTAAAGTAAGTAAAGCTATCCCTGTAACAGGCCGTGAAGTTCCATAAGATTGTGAGACGTTGAAGGTCCCACATCTAGACAATCAGCTCAAAGATGGCGGTAAGGTTGTCAGCCTTACGCGCCGGCCGCGCTTTACCCCCAGGAAAATTATTTAATTAATTCCTAGTACTCATTTCTGTTAGAGGCTGAGTCGACCCCAGGGCCATAGTGCGGCCGGAAGATTAGGTCAGTTGAAAAAATATAATGAAGATGTGGGAACTGCCCAAATTCAAGCAAGTGCGACAACGCAAGCTTCATTGCTTAGCAACGACGAGTAAACAGCGGTTGCTTGAACCTGCGACCTTCCGGCTTGTAGCATAGTGCCTCACCCCACTACGCTACCGCTTGCCCAATTATCAAGAAGAGAGAAATAAAATCACAGTAAAAGAAAATGATTGCAAGTCCAGCGCTTATTCGAAGAATTGGTATATTCGGTTTGGAGTAAACCAGAACTGCTTTTCACCCTTATTCGAATGCTGGTTAAGTCAATGGAATGTGACGTGTAATCCGTCAGAAATTTAGCGAAGTTTCGAAGAGACGTGCTGCTTCCATCTACAGGATGGAAAAGTAATCCATTCTCTACTTGCCACCTGATTCTTGCTAATTTCTTAAGATATTCTTCGATCCTGAAGATTGAGGCAGTATATTACTCCGAAAAGTCGGTAGAAGAGTATTAATGTTTGCTGGTGAAGCCGAGGGGAGCTTGAAGTTAAAGATTGAAAGATTGTAAACTGCTGTATATTTATAATGAAACTGGGTTAAGTAGGCACATTTTTTAGTTTTGGAACATTAATTTTCATGAAGAGCTCCACCCTATTAAATTTAGATGAGAGCGGTCACATGCGGATCTAGTCCACGTTTGACCGCTGTAAATATTTTTGAAGTTTATTTTTGAAATAATATGAACTACAAGTGAACAACCATCATATTCCATTTACTATTGTCGGGAGGTATATCTGTGAGCTAGGCATAGAGATTAAAATTCACACTTATTTCTTGTCACATTATGACTCTGAGAGTGTGCACATTCGCTTGGACATCCACACTTTCATAAATCCGCTGCGTGTTTAGCTCGGAGCAAGTTCAGTGTTCCCTCAGAACTGGGCTTGTAGTTCTGCGTTTCCTCCCCAGGTGAATACGCGCTGAATATATTATGTTGCTAGTGAAACTGGTACATGACCGTGCATGTATCTGCAGTTCAGAGTACAAGACTACACAGCCAGCAGAGCGCGCTGAAACATGGGTACAAAGCAGCACCTTAATATTTCAGCAGTAGAGGGAATGCCGCCCTTAAGCGATACGCGAGTGGGTTTCTGTCACGTGAAACACACAGAGATCTGAACTTGAGGCGCCTGCTTACTCAACCACAGCTCTTTCCAGATATTTTATTGGTGAGGATAGCTTATTGAAGTAGATAAATTTAAAGGTTAATACAGCGAAATTGCCCTGAGAAGTTGAAACCTCATGATATTAGACAGCAGACAATTCGTAGGGATTTTCAGGTGTCATTTATTGTGGGTTTATGTATACAATCTTCGACTCCTCAAGGAAAGTATCCTCAAACAGACGGATGACTGCGTATAGCAGAGTCGGAAAGATACTAACTGATGTGACCATGGGGTAATTTACATAGTTTTCCCAGTATTTTTCTGGAAACACTGAGTTAAACCATCTAATTACAAAATAATATTTCTTCGAACCAAGATTTAAAAACCTGTGTGACTGAAATACGAAGCACGAACACCAAAGTAAACACTGTTCCGTCCCATCTCGGTGTTCCGTGCTCTTTAGAGATGAAGCAGACGAAGGCATAATGAAATTCATTTCAGTTCTTGTAAAACTGTTGAGTGACATATCGAAGATTTCATGTTACAAAGCGTTCATTAAATGTTGCAATACCTGCCTCAGTTTGTAATTGTACGGACTCGCTGTTTATTTGCAGAATATCCTTTCAATAGAGTTGACGACGAAGGTGAGAAATTTTCGAAGATGGAAGCTGTCTGAGCTTGACCAATGTTGCAACAGGTGGTGGTTCTGAGTAAGCGCGGGTGGAAGGAGATGGCACTGCTGATTCTGCCGCTCGAGAGATCGAAGTGAATATTTGAACAAGGCAGCAGATGCAGGAGAGGGGAAATTCAAAGTTAAGGGCTGGAAAATGCCAGTGATGTGTGTACACATCTATATATTCCATAAACCATTAACCGACACATCCAACAAATATGGAATCCGGTGTCCATTTGTAATTACTTTCAGCCCACAATTCCACGTTTGAAAATCTGTCCCAACATTTCCCCGTTTTGTGTCTAAGTGAACGAACCGCACGCCCGTCAGGTGGTTATATTTTGCTAAATCAACCGTATTAACACCATTTCTCTTCGCGGAAGGCGATACCGCTTCTGTACCGAGCAGTATGTACTGTAGCAAACCTAGGAATGTGATCCTTATTTCGAATGTTTCTAAGCCTGAAATAAGTGAATGCCTTCCGACGGGCAAGTGACTCACAAAGTATCATCATTATATGACAGCCCGTTCCTTCGTCAAACATGAAGCCATCTTCTTGGCCTTTCTGTGACTTTGAGGATTATGAGTAACTCTTTTATTTTGCTTGCGCAAGTGACCAGTCTGTTGTAAACCCCCCTATATGAGCCACGAAAATTAAATCTAAATACAAATATGTTGTCCCATGAGAGGCCTGTTCTGTATGAATGGGGTAAATACACAACTGGACCACTACACACGAAAACCATTCATATTATAACTCGATGTTTTTAGATAGGCTTTACACGTAGCAGGGATAGAGAATATGCATGTGGAAAGGTAATATAATTCGCGGAACAGACGTTGATGGGAATGCTATATTAAAACTATTAACACTTTGGTGTTCAGGAATGTGATTGAAATTATTAAGAAAAATGCTTCAGACTTGAATGGTAAATCTAACTGTTCTTAATTTTACGGATTCATGTCCTTTGCCAGTGAAT
>NW_019731584.1:0-6756 GCF_002891405.2 Cryptotermes secundus
AAGACTCCCATGTTTTCTAGACAATCTGATCACAGATGCATGTGATGCTGTTAACCTTACACGCTGGCCGCCCTTTGGCCCAGGAAGATTCCTGGTACTCATTTCTGTTAAAGGCTGAGTTGACCCCAAAGCCAAAGTGCAGCTGGAAGGATTAGGTCAATTGAAAAATCCTATGACCTCATCGGGACTCGATCCCGTGACCTTCCGGCTTGTAGCATAGTGCCTCAACCATGTTACTGTCTCTCCCTATCTCCTACCATAAATAAACCACATACTAAAATACTGGGGATCATGTGGAAAGAAAATATGGGCTCTCTTTAGCCCAACTTAGTAAAAGAAGAAAATATTTGGTGATTAAGACAACGCACAATCACATCAGCATGAGCTGATATGTACAACTCTAAGGGCAAGGGAAGACCAAGGAAACTGGCAACCTCAATTTGCACTGCTCCATTCAGCAACGGTGTCTTCAACTCAAGGCTGGTAACAGNAAATAAAATTTAGTTTTGGTTAACTATGAAACTTTAGATGTGCTACTCCTTGTATGCAACCTAAGCACATCAGTTACTTTTATTAGAACGAAGAAACCTTATCTGCATAAAATTAGGGCCATTTCCATGGTGTACACAAGCTCCTGCAAGTTTCTCAGCTGGCCATAAGACGCTTGAAGATCTCGCTCTTGGCACTTCACCTTTTTCATCAGTATCTTCGCATGACTGATATAAAGAAACAAACAAAAAAGCTGTTAACACATCTATACAATGATAAAATTACTCTACAGAAAAAAAACTACAATGGCAACTTCTCCATATTTGTGACATATTCAAAATGTGGTGGGTTGTTGGGTCATTGGATGCAAGACTGACAACCTTGGTCTGCTAAAATAAATTGCTGCTATGAAACCAAAATGAGTGAAAACCAGATCAAATCTGGCAGAAAATTTAAGGAAGTCTATCACTCAAAAAGTGCTGCCTTGCCAAAGTGATGATGATGGTGTCTGTTCATCATTTTCATATTTTGCCTTCTGCTATTCAAATTCTACCAATATGTCCACTTCACTATGCTGCGTGCTACAAAAGCTGTTCAGTAGGTCATCCACATAATGCACATAACATAGCCATCACATAAAAAATATCTGCTAAAAGTAGGAAGCAGACAAACGCCCATACAAGATAATGTAAATATGCAGCAGTACTTCACTAACAACTTCTGGGGTAATTCAGACATTTAAAATTATAGTACAACTACCACACATAGCATTTATAATTACGTAAGTAAAAACTCACTCTTCTTTTCCATCTTTCAGTAGTTTAATCGTCACTTCTCTATCTTTTCGCAGACATTTTCTTGTCCTCCTCTGATATTCGATCATTCCATCTCTCTGCCGCTTTAGTCCCTAAAATTAAACATACGAACATACAATAACATAATGCAATTTACTTTTATAAAAATACACTCATAATTACAACTTATGAGCAGAAAATAAATAAATACGCAAACAAAATAATTCAAACCTAAGGTGATTTCCACATTACTACTCCTACTGAACAAACATGACACCATAGCAACAAAAGAATCCATCTTACCAAAACGAATCTCTCTATTTCCTCCTCCTTACTCCTTGTCTTCTTACTCTTGCAAAATAACAAGCCCATTCTTACTTATACACCAGTATTACAAATTAAAGACCAAACTGACTGACTGACCGTTATTCACACTTGACTTCACACACCTGTAGAAGCGTAACTGTAACATCATTAGTGGGTTCCGTGGTTGCATGCCAACGTGCTGCCACCTGTGCCTCATTCTCTACAAACAGAACTTCTGTAAAACTACAAGTTACAAAGTTAATATTAAGCTGCACATTCATTCTCAAAACACCAAAATATTCACACCGAACATTTTTACATGGGCATAAACGCCAACTCCTTCACAGACAACACGTCAAGATGCGAATTTGAAGCGTAATTAGTGGGCACCGTGGCGCCAAGCATAATGTGCTGCTACCTCTGCGTCATTATCAAAAACACAGAACACCAATTTGAATTTTTGTTACCTGTCACATACACAGTACTAAACGGTACATTCTTTTTTTCACAACACAAACAAGCTCGCACAAAACCATTTCACTCCACGATGGCATCGATAACAACCGACTGACAGCTACCTACTGCTAACACACGAAATTGCGGACACAGCGGCGCCATTCCTAAAGTGCTGCTACCTGTGCGTCCTTCTCAAGAAACAGAACGGATGTTTGGATTTTTATTAAGTCACAGAAAAAGTATTAAACTGCACATTCCTTCTCAAGACACAAACAAACTCGCACCGAACCATTTTACTGCACCATAACAGCGACAAACAGCTGAATGACAGCCATCAGCCACACAGACCTGAAATTTTAGCGTTACTTGTAGACCCGCGGGCGCCATTCGTAATGTGCTGCTACCTGTGCGTCATTCTCAAGAAACAGAAGGGCATTTCGTTTTTTGAAATTTCATGTCATAGAAAGAGTATTAAACCGATCATTCCTTCTCAAAACACCAACAAATTCATACCGAACCTCTTTACTCAAAACTCATAACACCTGACTGGCAGGCAACTGCTGTACAGACAAGACACCTTGAGTCCCGATTTTGTAGCGTTTCTAGATTTTCAAATTTCTTGCTACAGAAACAGTATTAAACCGCACAATAGATCACTGCAGGTCGCGGTGCAAGAGCCGATAAGGCCCAACACTTATACATTCAAACCGCACATTCCTTCTCAAAAGACAAACAAATACACATAGAACTATTTAACTCCACCATAACAGCAATAACAGCAGTCTCCAGCCTCCAGTAGAGCCAACAAGGCCAACACACATACACACGCGAAACTTTACCGTTATTAGTGGACATCCTGGAGCCATACCTAAATGTGCTGCTACCTGTGCGTCATTCTCAATAAACAGAACGCCAATTTGTTTTTAAAATTACTTTTCACAGAAACACTATTAAACCCCACATTCCTTCTCAAAACACCAACAAATTCATACCGAACCTCTTTACTCAAAACTCATAACACCTGACTGGCAGCCAACTGCTGTACAGACAAGACACCTTGAGTCCCGATTTTGTAGCGTTTCTAGATTTTCAAATTTCTTGCTACAGAAACAGTATTAAACCGCACAATAGATCACTGCAGGTCGCGGTGCAAGAGCCGATAAGGCCCAACACTTATACATTCAAACCGCACATTCCTTCTCAAAAGACAAACAAATACACATAGAACTATTTAACTCCACCATAACAGCAATAACAGCAGTCTCCAGCCTCCAGTAGAGCCAACAAGGCCAACACACATACACACGCGAAACTTTACCGTTATTAGTGGACATCCTGGAGCCATACCTAAATGTGCTGCTACCTGTGCGTCATTCTCAATAAACAGAACGCCAATTTGTTTTTAAAATTACTTTTCACAGAAACACTATTAAACCCCACATTCCTTCTCAAAACACCAACAAATTCATACCGAACCTCTTTACTCAAAACTCATAACACCTGACTGGCAGCCAACTGCTGTACAGACAAGACACCTTTAGTCCCGATTTTGTAGCGTTTCTAGTGGGCACCGTTGCTCCATGACTAATTTCATGCTATCTGTGTATCATTCTCATTAAGAGAAACAAAGGAAATTTGAATTTGTATTTACTTAAGCATCGTATATCCAACTACTTAGGCGTTAGAATTCTCAATATACAGAAAAGCAAAACAGTCGGACATTATAATAAGTAACATTTCATGTCCAGATGGCAGTTAGAGGTTGATGCTTCTGGTATGAGCTCTCCTTCTATAAATTGCAATAGTTTAAAGGGCGAACTCTCATTATATCTTACTATGCTGTGATTTGTGTTTGTAGTAGTCAGTTCAGAAAAATTTGTGGCAGGCCTTAAGCCCTAAAAAAGGGGTAAGAGTACTGATTGGAATCATGTGGCTGATGAACTGTGCAATGCACACGCAAAATAGATCCTACTAAGGCCAAAAACTGAAGGGAATTGGTACATCACAGAGAAAAGTATTTGAGAAGGAAAGTTTTCATTTTGTCGAGAAAACTTTTGTGGATATGTGATCCAATTCAGTCAGTTCCAATACTCAGACTGGAAAAATATAATTCCTTGCAAGAGTTCAAAATTATGTTAACTGCAGTTATAAAGTTTAAATACGGTGAGCAACAAAACTGAAGATCAAGCTGGTTCTGTGGTTCAAGAATAATACTACACATTAATTCTGAAACATACCAGTAAAAACAGACTCGGAAATACATCAATACTCAAAATATGAGTGTTGTGTGTGCTGATGGCACAGTCCCATGTGTGTCCTACACCATGCAGTCACCTTGATATTTTAACGTCATCTTTTCTAGATAAGGCATTAATCAAAGGATTCCAAGAAATCATCCACCCAAATGGCTGATCGTGCTAACAACCTTTTTAGCCATGCATGAAAGGAATATTCCAAAGGGCCAAGCCCCTGTTATCATTACCGCGGCCTGTCTCCACACTGTATGCGAGAACAGAACTACACAACTGCCTCACATATATTTAAGGCGTGTTGGATGTCCATAAGGACATTATTCTTTTCTTAATTTCAGTATTTGCTTGTATATTCTTACCTAGTCCACCATCTCCATGCAATCTTCTCATTACTNCTGCAGCCAACTCCTGTACAGACAAACCATAAAGATGCGAATTTGAAGGGTAATTAGTGGGCACCGTGGCGCCAAGCCTAATGTGCTGCTACCTCTGCGTCATTATCCAAAAACAGAACAGCAATTTGAATTTTTGTTACCTGTCACATACACAGTACTAAACGACACATTCTTTTTTTCACAGCACAAACAAACTCGCACCAAACCATTTCACTCCACGACAGCATCGATAACAGCCGACTGACAGCCATCTACTGCACAGACAAACCACCCACACACGAAATTGCCGACACAGTGGCGCCATTCTTAAAGTGCTGCTACCTGTGCGTCCTTCTCAAGGAAACACAACGGATGTTAGGATTTTTATTAAGTCATACTAAAACTATTAAACTGCACATTCGTTCTCAAAACAGAAACAAATTCACACCGAACCATTTAACTTCACCATAACAGCCATAACGGTCGACTGACAGCAATCTCCTGCACAGCCAACACACCTAGACACGCGAAATTGTACGGAATCACTGCAGCGCGTTAAAGAATAGCTGATTTCTGAGAATACACGCGGTAACTCAGTCGAACTCGGTCGTGTGGGTCAGTGAAGACTATCATGATCGATCATGATCATCATGATGCGTTGCCTGGAATTTGAGCTTCTCAGTTTCCCTGCAAGTTCGGCAGCAGCCGCGCCCTCTGAAATCATCTGAAGTCTAGACTTTTTAAAATGCTGTGTGAGGAAATCGGTGCCGGACACACTGCTCTGTTGGTTTTTAGTGATTCTCGATGGCTTTCAAGAGGCAAGGTATTAATGAGAATGTTTAAGCTGAGACATGAGGTGTTCTGTTTTTTAAATGGGGAAAATTACTTACTGGCAGACAGGTTCAGCAACAAGGATTTCTTTTATTGAAAATGGCTTGCCTCACAGATATATTTGAGAAACTAAAATCCTCAACACTTCACTTCAAGGGAAGAAGGCAACTGTACTTTCCTGGCATGACAAAGTGAAGGCATTCATGAGAAAATTAGAGGTCTGGAGAAACAGTATGGAAAGTGACACGCTAGATATGTTCCCTACTCTGGTGTCAATGGTACAAGACACTGATGATCCAGTGTTTCCAATGGACATAAAAAGCTGCCTACTTGATCATCTCATAATGTTGAAAGTTCATTTCGAAAAATACTTTTGCAATGATTTTGATAAATTTAATTGGATTAAAAATCCATTCGAAAATGCTCCTGGACCATCCTCTGTGAATGTAAATGAGCAAGAACCACTCATCGCTCTCACTAGTGATACTTCATTAAAAAGTAAATTTAAGGAATTGTCTTTGTTGGAGTTCTGTATACACATTGGCACGGAATTCCAAACTTTGAGCCAAGAAGCATTGAAAATCCTGATTCCTTTCGCAACCACTTACTTACGCGAGACAGGCTTTTCTGCTTCGACAGCTATAAAGTCAAAGTATCGTTCAAGGCTAAATATTGCTAAAGAAATTAGAATGGCAATTTCTGATATTACGCCACGTTTTGATAAACTTTGTTCTCAAAAGCAGGCCCATCAATCACACTGAACTTTGACATTTAAATGTTTGATTTTCTTTACAGAAAAAATTAAATACTTGTTAGTTAAGTATCGTTTCATTTTAATATATATTTTGGTTAATTGCAAGTTAAATGATATAAACTCCGTCTCAAGTGCAAACAATATATTTTGTGTCTTTGAGCTTGCTCCCTACACTACATGTTTCGGCCTCAGACGGCCATCATCAGGTGTATAACACTCACGTCGCTGTCACACTGCACCCAGTTCAAAATTTAACATCTAAAACACTCTCCCTGTCATTATCAAATTCTACTTCGTTGATAGCTGTCCACCCGTAGATTACTTCACACACGTTAATTTTGAGTTTATTGTAATAGCACCATAATAAAATCTTTAGTTCTAATTTTAAACCTTTAAATTCTTGTCCATATTTAAAAATTTTAAAATTGTTAGGGTTATTCGCCCTGTGTTTGAAGTGCTGCAGCGGCTAGTTCTTGTTTCCACACTGTATAGGTGTTATC
>NW_019731584.1:7369-29663 GCF_002891405.2 Cryptotermes secundus
TTAACTGCATTCCTTTCCTAGAATCTCGTCTAACAGGACCTCACATTGTCTACTTACCCTATAGTGTTCCTGCCTAAACCCAGAGAAGTGCAGTAGCGAAAACATGGCAATGAAAAGGAAAGTTTTAAGCATTGAAGAGAAAGTTAAAGTGATTCGTGAAATAGAAAATGGAAGGAAAAAAGCTGATGTATGCCGCGAATTTGGTTTGGTGAATTCTACAGTACAAACGATATGGAGAATCCATATTAATTCCACGTTAATGTTACGTTAGTCTGTACTTAACTACGTATTTCACTAAAAAATGCAACATTTTAACTCGGTTTTTGGTAGATTTTTACGTGACTAACATAAGGCTACTGTGGAAGTGCCCATTTCGGTTACAACGACATTCGTTTATAACGACACTATTTTTAGGTCCCTTTGATGACGTTATAACCAAGTTCTACTGTATAATATTAATTGCAAGTGTTAAAACTAATTTTTATTTTAGGCATAATATTGTGATACTTTAATTTTGAGTAAGAAAACTGCTAAATAGTATGTAGAAAAACATAAAATAAACTGAATGAAACGTGAAACATACAATGACTTCTATTTTGTTAAAATAAAAACAGCCTGAGGGTCTGAGAGTATTTTCTCTCCTCGGGGGGGGGGCCCTCAGAGGTAAAAAGTTTGAGAACCACTGCAGTACGTAATTTCATTGTTAAGTACCCAGCCGTGTACTATGCAATTCAGAATTAATAATTAAATTCGTGCATTTCTTATTCAATTTTATAATTGGCATCATTATTATTATCATTTAAATACGTCATACACCATTCATATAGTATTTCACATCGCACATTGCACAGCTTTCCGCCTGCTATTCCAGCTAGTTCATATATTGTTTTTTTATTTCTAGTCGGGTGGGACTAAGTCTCTTGTACTGCGGTCACTTCTGGCCTATTGTACCAGATGAGGGTGGTTGTGGAGCAATTGGTGGAATCAAGATTTGCAGGGGAAACATCGGAGTAAACCTACCCCAGCGCCACCTTGTCCACCACAAATCCCACTTGACCAAACCCGGAATCTAAACCGAACCGCCGCGGTGGGAAGCCAGCGACGCCAGCGACTAACCGCTTGAGCTATGGCGCGGCCTAGCTAGTTCTATCACAGTGCGGGACGATATCTAATTACATTGCGGTAAATGGAGGTCCGCACACTGGCGCGGTACTCCGAGGAACGCGATATTATCGCAGTCGGTATATCGCCTCGGTATTTCGGTCTACCGTGCGCACTCGGTAGACCGCTCGGTATCGCAGCGGTAAATAGTCATGGATGCGTCTTTGGAGGAAGAAGTTTTGCTTTTAGCTGTCGCTCTTGATGAAGACGAAGGTGAATCCCGGCAAGTATTTTACTGAACACTAAATCTGCGTAGTTCTTTTCCTCCAAATATACAGTATGTCATATATATGTACAAATATTTACAATTCAATAACGAGTATCTAATTAAGTACGTATAAGTGGTTGCTATGTGTGTTCGTATTTTAGGCGAAAGAGACGAATCGCTTGGGTTCATGATATAAACTTGTCAAGAGAGGAACTGGGGGAGTTTTATACACTGATACCTCAACTCCTGAAGGACGAAAAACGGTTCTATATATATTTCAGGATGAATATTGACAGGTTTGATGAAATCCTGAGAGCCATTAGGCAAGATATCACTAAACAATATACCAATTGGCGGAGGCCTATTCTTGCCATGAAGTGGAGGATTTTTTTAAGACCCATAGAACTGAAAGAAGGAAATATAAAACACACTGTGTCAGCAGCGTGTTTGCTTCATAATTTTCTACGTCTCAAAAACCATGAGGAAAAGTACAGGGAAGAACTGCTACGAGTGGAGCCATTACAAGGAGAAATGTTCCCTATCCAACCTTTACGTCTCCCAAGGGCGGCAAACGTTAGCTACGCCATTAAAGAGCGGTTTGCTGCGTACTTCAACTAGATGACTGCCCCTGGAATTCGTGTTAGTGAATGGAACTGGTGCATAGCCTACACTAAGAATGCCCACAGTTAACTGAATACTTAACCCTATATAAATATATACAAATTTTTCTACTTGCTGTCTCTGTTCATTGTAACAGCCAATTCCTTCCACTTTCTATCCTTAGCACGTGAATCCCTGAACATCGGATGACGATTATCGTACAATAAAGCATTTTCTTTGACGAACTCTATTATTTGTTCCATCTGCCTACCCATGTCGTTTCACGTACGTATAGATAATGATTGAGTGTGAGTCATGGCCAGCTGGTTATCGGGTGTCAAAGATTCCCGAGGTTCCCGAGTGTCGCGGCTGTGTGCGCAGCCCACTCGGTAAACAACCTCTTTCGTCCCCAGTGCTATATCGTCCCGAATCGTATCGCGTCTGTGTGTGGGAGCCTTAAGTTCTTCAAGTCCAGACACGAACGCCAACAATGCACGCTGGGTGGCTCTGCGGGTTCTGAGCGCTTGTGCACTCTAGCCGACCGCTAGCCGACTCTAGCTTCTAGCTGTCCTAGCGGGCGCTAGTGGTTGTTGCATTTCGTACGTTACGTCGGTTGTGTAGTGCGGAGCTGTGTATGTTGCCCATACAGTCAATATTTAGCACGGAGTCTGCTCCTCGCATTTAGTGATTAATGCTAGCAAGTGAGTGGCAGATTTGAAGTCTGTAACATGAATTGGATTATATCGAAAATCGAAATTTTATCGTTGTTATCCAAATGGTATTTTGGTGCAATCCTAGGAACTGGTTTCCTTGTATATTATCTACTTGAAGTAGTGAAGGTTGGTTAATATTTTAATTACCTTGCAGGTTGGCCTGTGTGAGAGTGCAATATGATCATTCATTCATTCATCCATTTATTTCATTTCTGTTAATCCAGGCTGGTACAGCCGCTGGGTATAGAGGAAGTCAAAAAACATGCAGTCATAAAAAGATTTTGTCAAAATTAAATATAAGATTAACAAGCAAATATAAATATTACAAGGTAACAATTTAAAAAAATTATAAATATAGATAATATTTTGAATTAATAAACAGATAAAACAATTCAAATTATCTAACTTCATACATAAAAAGTTATCCACTATATAAAATGAAATGAAATTTTAATACCATATTAGCACATCTATTACCGCACTCAAGTCGTGGAAAGTTCAATCATTTTATAAAAGTATGCTAATTAATAGAGGTACGACCACAAAACTACTTGAGCATAAAATACTACCAGTTTGTAATTAGCAGTCATAGAACAAGAAAAAGATAATAAATGACCATAAAATATAACAACGATTTTATGCTGTCTAGGTGGTTAACTAGTTTTATGCTTAAGAAACTCATCAACAGTATAAAAATAATGCTCATATAAATATTTTTTTAATGCTCTCTTAAAACTTTTGTCACATGCCAATACTTTAATATTATCTGGAAGATGATTATAAATCTTTACACCTGCATAAGCAGGACTTTTATGAAACATTGTCAGATGAGTCGTTTGTTGGAAAAAATTTGAATTATTCCTAGTATTGAAACTATGAATCTCAGAATTTTGTCTGAACCAAGTTTTATTTGCAATCATAAACAGAGCCAAGGAGAATATGTACTGTGAGGCCAGAGGTAATATATTTAATATTTCAAAGAATTTTCTGCAGGAATCCCTAGGTCTTGCCTTCATTAGTATTCTAACCATTCGCTTTTGAAGTTTAAAAATAATTGAGCTATGTGAAGAGGTTCCCCAAAAAATCAATCCGTATGACATAACTGAATGAAAATACGCATGATAAATCATCTTAAGGGAGTTCAATGATACAAAAGGTCTAATTACTCTTGCACCATAACAAGCTTTAGTGAGTTTAACAGCCAAATTTTCAATATGAGACTTCCAAGACATATTATTATGTAATACCAACCCCAAAAACTTTAATTCAGTAGTATAGGGAATAATTTTATTGTTGTATGTGACTTGAGTTTCAAAGTTGTTTGCATGTTTAAGGCTGAATTTCATACAATAAGTTTTATCCACATTTAACGAGAGTAAATTTGCCTTAAACCACTTCGCCACACTATTAAAGACTGATTTCAGGTTACTGTCCGGTACTGTATTGTTTGGATTACTGACGATTATACTAGTATCGTCAGCGAATAAAACTGTTTGGGGATTTGCATTGGCATTCATATATTTAATAAATATGGGTAGGTCATTAATATATAGTAAAAACAGTAAAGGTCCCAGAATGGACCCCTGAGGAACGCCCTGTTTGACCAAACCCCAGGCAGATTCACTTTTATCATTAGGTCCATTTCTAACTTTCACCTTCTGATACCGATATTGGAGATATGATTTTATTAACATATATACATTATCAGTTATACCATAATACTCGAGTTTATATAGAAGCACTTCATGGTTTACACAATCGAAAGCTTTCTCCAAATTAAAAAAAATTCCGCCTACTTTATTTTTATTATTGATGGCTGTTAATATTTTATTTAATAGAGTATATGAAGCAGTCTCGGTGGAAAGGTTAGGACGAAATCCAAATTGTTCACTAGCCAAGATATCATTAGCACAGATATGTGTTAATAATCTTCTAAAGATAATTTTTTCAAACACCTTGGAAAATGATGTCAACGAGGAGATTGGTCTATAATTAGAACAATCTTCTCTATTTCCCTTCTTATATAGAGGGCTAACAATCGAATATTTCATCCGTAAGGGAAATTTACCAGCTGATACTGCCTTATTTAATATACAACATAACGGGGAAGAAATGTATGGGGCACTTATTTTTAGCATCTTCAATGAAATCTCATCGTATCCAGAAGAGTTTTGGAAGGTAAAGAAGAGATAACTTTTTCAATTTCCTTCGTTGTTATGTTATTGAAAATGATTTTAGGAAAAGGGCCCTTAGCAGCCAGGTTCAAATAATATTTGTATTTGTTATTTGAATCAGTAACAGAGGTAAATTGGCTAGAAATTTTTTGAGTAATATTATCAGCAACGTTTAAAAAATAATTATTAAAATTACTTGAGTTGATTTGGACTGTATTGCAGATTTTACCCTTTGAACAATCTTTACCCAGTTCTGCCCTTATAATGTTCCAAGTGGTTTTGGCAACATTATTAGAGTTGGTAATTTTGTCCTCATTGCTAAGTCTTTTTGCCTCATTTATTACCTTAGTTAAAATCTTGCAGTATGATTTATAATACTGCTTTAGATTTTCATTGTCATGAAATTTTGCCAAAAGATATAATTCTCTTTTCCTTCTGCAGGAAGTTTTTATTCCAGTGGTTAACCATTGTTTGGAGGAAAAATGTTCGTAAATTTTCTTTTTGGGAAAGAAGCATTAAATATCTGCAAATATACATCTACAAAATTATTAAACACACTATCTATATTATTGTCCACAGCATTAAATACGGTTTCCCAAGTCTCAAAACTTAAACTTAGTTTGAAATCATCTAGTGAACAGTTGTTAAATGTCCGGATAATTTTGAAATTAAGGTTTGTCCTTTCCCTACTGATCTCTTTTTGATGTACAAACAAAAGTTGCCCATCATGATCAGACAGACCATTAAATACTGGAGAGATCAAATAGTTTTCAAACTTAGTTATATCTATAAAGATATTATCAATCAATGTTTGAGTAGTGGTGCAAGACCTGGTTGGAAAGTAAACCACGCTACTTAAGGTAAAAGACTGCAGTATGTAGTTTAATTGTTGCTTCATTTTATTATCTTCTAGATAATTTATATTAAAGTCACCACAGACTATCATTAATAAATTCGGTTTATAAATTTTGTTGATGACAGCTTCTAACTGGGTAATGAATAATGAAAAATTACTAGATGGGGACCTATAAAAGGCTAGAATACAGAATGTACTAGATAAAAATTTACATTTAACAGCGCACACCTCCATGGCTTTGTCTATACATAGTTCATTAATGCTGACAGGTTCGTAATCCAGAGAGTTGTGTAAATATATACATACACCTCCCTTAATAAAAGACTTTCTACAATAACTAGTTCCTAAGTTGTAATTGGCTATGGTCACATTTTCAATTTGTGAATAATTTAGATGATGTTCTGTGAAACAAAGCACTTGCGGAAGTTCAGGATATAGATGGGCATAAATTTCACTAGTCTTATTTGCAAGGCCACAAATGTTTTGGTGATAAATTGAGAAGCCATTTTTCTTTAAGATTTCAGTATGGTTGTTACACTGGTTTTCTTCTACCATAAAAAATCATCATATCTATCTAGTGGAAATTTTCTTTGCCTATTTGATTTACGTTGTGGCTCGGGAGTTTGCGGTTTACTTATTTCTAACATAACATTATCAACAGTACAATCTTTTATGCCAAAAAAATTATTAATCTCATTATCATGGTCATTATTGATTGCCTTCCAAGGCAAATAGATTGGTTTTGCATCTCTGTAAAAGATTTTAGTACAAATTAAGGCAATATTCCTAACCAGTACGTTCTTCCCCATTTTATTAAGATGGAGTCTGTGCCTTGTAAAGAGAGCTCTGTTTAAATCATGGTGTAATAAAGTAACATGCCTAAAACCTTTGGTACATTTCACTAATTTCCTATTAAAAACTTTTATCTCCTCATTCACGCATGACCAATTTTCCAGGTCGTACCTATGTGGAATATTCAACAGAACAATATTTGTATGAGAATTAGTTTTGATAAAATTCAATATATTTCTTAATGCTTCTCTGGAATCATTTTTTCCTATTTCTTTAGTTCCACCTGAAAAAACTATTACATCATTAAGTGTCAAGGATTCAACCATAGACTCTGCCGTGGTAGATAAGTTACTTATGTCAGCTCCTGGCTTGACAAATCCTATTACTCTGGACGTTTTAGTTAAGTTGTCTTTGATCTTATCTACACAGTCTCTAATATGGCTATCACCAATGAATAAAATTAAATGTTTAGTCTTATCAACTAAAAGATTCTGCTCTAGACTTGCGTTTTTGTTTGAAATTTGCATGTCAGTATCACTGTCACCACTTTTAACTGCAGACCACTCGTTTTCTGAAAACTTTGAATAAGTATTACAAGGGACAACCCATTCACTATCACAGGTATATTAAATTCTGGCAGCAGGTTTTCTGCTTTCTTGTATCTACTAGTCCTTGATGAAATAGGTTCCTTTGCAGTTAAATCTTTGTTCGTTGCATTAGATTTGTGACTTCTCGTCTTACTCTTCTCGATTTGCGTAGGCTGATCCTTTTCTAGGTTATGTAAGACTCCAAAACTATTTGTAGTTCTTATCGTTGTTTCTGTAATTTTACTGGAGCTAACAGAATCCATCTCTTGTGAATGCACAGGTATGTGTGCCCAATTTTCAGCACTTAGCGATAGTTGGAAAACTTCTTCATGGCTACGTGCATTTGTGACTAATCTATCCATTAATACATCAGTTTTTTGGTCTTCCCTCAGGATTGCAATAACTTTCATTGCTGATTTTAATTCAGAAATAACTTTCGTTAACTCAATTTTATATTTAATGCAACCTTCGCATTTAAAATCAAATTCCTCTTTAGTCAAATCCACAAAATCCTCTGCAGAATTATTACTAGCTGTTGTTGTGTCCGCCATGATTGTCTGTCTGTCTGATCATGCAATATTGCCTCATTTTTGTGGTGCTTGCAAATAGAAATTGATAGGTTACCATAACACAGATTAATGTTTTCCATATTTTACTCGCAACATGTTTCGGCGCAGATAGTCGTTGTTAGACGATTGATGAAGAATGTACAAATGATCATGGAATTCTGTAAAACTACGGCGCTAGTATAAATTAAAAATAATTGTTCGGTTGGATCAGACTTAATACCATCATCATCATCATCAGCAGCAGCAGCAGCAGTAATCTGTCAGATGACAGGTCCACAGTCTCTTCCAAAACAATTCCTCCACTTAATGCGATCTAGAGCTTTCTCCTTCAAATGACAGTATCCTCTTCTGTCCCCAAGGTCATCCAGCATCTTCTTACGTCTTCTTCCTTGTCTTCTTGTCACTTCTATCCGCCCCTCTATCTTTCCTTCAGTAACTTCTTTTAGAAGGCAGTTTCTGCGTAAAACATGACCAATCCAATTAGCCTTCCGTTTTCTTATTTCATGTAGGATATTCCTCTGCTCACTGACTCTAATTAACACTTCTTCATTTCTCACATAATCGGTCCAACTGATCTTCTCCATTCTTCTCCAACACCACATTTCGAAACTTTCCAGATGTTTCTGATCTACTGCCCTAAGTGTCCATGTTTCAGCCCCATACAGAGCTATGCTCCAAATGTAGCATTTCACTAGTTTCTTCCTCAAATTTAAGTCCAATTTGCTGGTAAAAAGATTCTTCTTCTTGCTAAATGCAGCTTTTGCCATGGCAATCCTGGATTTAATTTCACAAGTACACCTTCCATCATCTGTTAACAAGCTACCCAAATATTTAAAACATTTCACATTCTCCACTTGTTTTTGGTCTATCTTTATTGTGACTGGGGTTGGTTGTCTCGAAATTTTCATTACTTTTGTTTTCTCCACATTCATTTCCATGCCATAGCACCTTCCAATTTCAATTAGTCTATCAATCATGCCCTGTAGCACAGTTTCTTCCTTAGCCATTAACACAAGGTCATCTGCATATTTCACAGTTTGAATAATTTGCCCTCCTACTTTGAAGTCACCGAGCCCATCCAGAGCTTCCTTGGTAAGGCATTCGCTGTACAAGTTGAACAGAATTGGTGATAAACAGCATCCTTGTCGAACTCCTCTTCCAATCTGCACACTTCCTGTCTCCCCCCTGTCCAGTCGTACTCTAACTTTCTGATCCATGTACAATTTGCTAATCAATCTTCTTTCATGCCAATCGATACCTGTTTCTTTCAGGATCTGCATTAATTTGGTCCAGTTTACCCGGTCAAATGCCTTCTGCCAGTCTATGAAGCAAACACACAGTTCTTCATCTATCTCCAAAGTTCGTTCCGCTATAATTCTCATCATCCCAATTGCATCCCTGGTTCCTTTTCCTCTTCTAAATCCAAACTGATCTTCTCCAAGTACATCCTCTATTTTCCTTTCAATTCTTCTTTTAAGTATCTTTGCTATTATCTTTGCTGTATGTGCAATAAGACTTATTGTGCGATGGTCGCTGCATTTTGTAGCTTTTGTCTTTTTCTTTAAGGCAATCATTGTAACTTCTGTAAAGTCCTTGGGCCACTCTCCACTTTCATATATGGTGTTCATTAGTTTTGTCAGTGTTTTCAAACCACCTTCTCCCAGTAACTTGAGCACATCTCCAGGTACATCATCATCTCCTGTAGCCTTTCCCTTCCTCATTTCCTTGATAGCTTTTTCCACCTCACTTTGTAAAATATATGGTCCTTTCTCGTCTGTATCTACTTCTTCTTCCGGTTCAACTTCTAAGGTTTCTGGCCGATTAGGTCGATCATATAGTTCTGAAATATAATTTTCCCAAATTTTCAGCACTTGCCTCTGATCTACTATTCTATTCCCCTGGGAGTCTTCGATGCCAACATTTTGAATCCCATGATTCTCTTTCCATCCTAGTTCTTTTGTCTTCATGTACATCAAATCATAACGGCCTGTTCTTTGAAATTCCATAATCTCATTACATATCTTCTCAAGATATTCCTTTTTGGCCCTGTCCGTGGCTCTTTTCAATTCATTCCTCAGTCTCCTGTATTTCCTCCTGCCTTCTTCATTGTTGACATTCTTCCATTTCCTTCGCTCCTCCATTTTACTCATCATCTCCTGTGTAACCCATGGTTTTCTTGCTATCTTCTCAACTTTACCTACCAAATCACTGATAGTATCTAACATGCATTCTTTTATATCGTTCCACTGCGCTTCAGCATTTCCGCTTTCACCTTCAGTTGCCCCGAGTTTCTCTTCTAGGGTCTCCTGCACACTTTGTCTTTGAGCATATAACTTCTCCAAAGCCCATCTAGGTCTGTGCTTTTGAAATCTTATAATTTTCTTCAACCTGGTTCGGAACTTGGCAACCAGTAAGTTGTGGTCAGAGTCAATATCTGCCCCAGGCAGCGTCTTCACATCCTTCACACTTTTTCTGAATCGATGTTTCACAAGGATGTAGTCCAGCTGATGTCTCCTCCAATCCCCAGGTGCCTTCCATGTGTAAATTCTTCTCTTTGGTTTCATGAACCAAGTGTTGGTGACAATCAGTCCATTTCGTTCACAAAAGTCAATAAGCATTTGACCCCTGTGGTTCGGTCTTCCTAGTCCATGTGATCCAACAATATTCTGATATGGTTCATCTCCCACAATGCTATTCCAGTCTCCCAATATGATGCTGTTTGTGTCAGCTCTTCCATCTTCCTGAAGAATTTCTTCAATTGTGTCATACACTTCTTCCACTTCATCTTCATACTCTGATGTTGGCATGTACACTTGCATAATCAGTATATCTACCGGTTCCGCCTTTAACTTCAGAGCAATAATTCTGTCATTACAAGCAATCTTCTTAACAACACTGCTCACTACACTTTTATGCACCACTATTGCCACACCTCTTTCAGCCCGTTCACCTCCGGAATAATACACTATATAATCACCACTTCTTATTTCACCTTGTCCTTTCCACCGCACTTAGAAGACACCTCATTCTTCTGCATTTCCGTTTTCAAATTCTCCAATTTGCCTGCTTGATTCAGGGTCAAATACCTTGCCAATACCATATACTCATTAAATTTTAAAAATTAAAAAGTAGGTGACATGTAAAGATTTTCTGCTAAAACTCCAGAAACCAAAATGTGTACTGGAAAATCATGTGAACAAAAACGTAAGTAACTGGTCACTGTATCCTAAATGTCTGTCACCCACTCATGGACATGAGCCCTTATTGATAAGCCGCCAATTTTGCAGCTACTCAAGAACTTCCCAGCATTTTATGGAACCTGAAGGTTCATTACTGTGTTCACAAGAGCCCTCCACTGGTCCATATCCAGAGTCAAATCAATCCAATCTATACCATCCCATACTTTCTCTCTAAGATCCATTTTAATATTGTCCATCCGTCTATGTCTTGGTCTCATTCCTTCTGTTTTTCCCACCGATATCCTATAAGCATTCCTCTGTTTCCCCATTCATGCTATATGTCCCGCCCATCTCATCCTCTGATCGTTATAATTATACTTGGAGAAGAGAACAAGTTATGAAGCTCCTCATGCAGTTTTCTCCAACCTCCTGCCACTTCATCTTTCTTCAGTCCAAATATTCTCAACACCCTGACCTCAAACACTCCCAGTCTATTTTTCTCCCATAATGTTAGGGCACTAGTGAAATGCTACATTTGGAGCATGGCTTTGTCTGGGGCTGAAACTTGGACACTTAGGGCAGTAGATCAGAAACACCTGGAAAGCTTCGAAATGTGATGTTGGAGAAGGATGTAGAAGATCAGTTGAACCAATTATGTGAGAAATGAACAAGTGTTATTTATAGTCAGTGAGCAGAGGAATATCCTACAAAAAATAAGAAAATGGAAGGCTAATTGGATTGGTCATATCTTACGCAGTAACTGCCTTCTAAAAGAAGTTATTGAAGGAAAGATCAAGGGTCGGATAGAAGTGACCAGAAGACGAGGAAGAAGACGTAAGAAGATGCTGGATGACCTTGGGGACAGAAGAGGATATTCTTATTTGAAGGAGAAAGCTCTAGATCGCATTAAGGGCCCAAGTTTCACATCCATACAGAACCACAGGGAAAATTATAGTTTTGTATTTTCTGATTTTTATGTTTTTAGACAGCAGAAGAGAAGACAAGGTTCTGGACTGAATGGTAGGAAGTATTGCCCAAATTCAATCTCTCTTAATTTCCTCATCATCATAACTTACATTCTTGGCTTACATAGGAAAGTCAGCTTTTGAGATCACTGTGTCTGTGTCTTTTTCTTTCAGCTTTTGATCACTTTGTTGATCTTGAAAATATTTGGTATTCATGTTTGTGATCCATGTTTGATATGAATGTGTGCCTTGTATGTAGTCTCTTAATTTGCTACAATCAGTAATAGCAGTATGGCAGATATGCAGACTGAGGGGTGGGAACTACAATAGTATCGCTTAATGAAGGGTCCTCAAATTTTGTATTGTGATAGATATTTGACAAATGCAACTTCTGATGCATTTCTAAAGAATGGAAAATAACATGGCAGCTATACAGAAATGTTCATGTGGCTTTCAGTTGACAGCAATACGTAAAGAATCATTGTAGTTAGTAATATGAACTGGCCATGCCATATCTCAAACAGTTAGTCACTGGCTTCCCACCGCAGCGGCCCGGGTCTGGTCAAGTTGGATTTTTGGTGGACAAAGTGGCGATGGGGCAGGTTTTCTCCGAGTACTTCGGTTTCCCCTGCCAATCTTCATTCCACCAATTTCTCCACAATCACCCTCACCTATCATCTGAGGCTGGTACAATAGGCCAGAAGTGGTCGCAGTACAAGGGACTTAGTCCCACCCCACTAGCAATAAAAGAAATGGTAATATGAAGTTACATTATAATCATATGTACATAAAGTTGCCCATGTGCTCAACTAATTAAGCACTATGCCATGGAGGTGTATGGGGGAGTGGATGTGTAAACCCATATTTTCTTGACCTCAGGACTAGTTGGAGGTGAGTGGTCAGCTTCACGCCCTGGCCGCTTTACCCCTGGGGAAAGAGCCCCCACTACATATTGGATAGGAGTGAGTGGGTGACGAAGTGAAAATTTCTTTCCCCCACCGGGACTCTTAACTCTCACCCTTTGGTCGTCCAGCCTATAGTCAGTCACTGTATCGACTGTGCTATCCCAGCTCTGTAATCATATTATATTCATATTATTTTTAATATTCATACATCAACAGCTTTCCATAGTGCCTTAGGGCATGGGGGTTATGTGGTAGATAAAGTAAAGATATCCCTGTAACAGGCTGTCGAGATCAGTATGGTTGTAACATGTTGGAGCTCCCACATTTTGTAGACATTCGGCTCACAGATGGCGATAAGGCTGTTAGCCTTACGCACTGGCCATCCTTACCTCCAGGAAGATGCCTTGAATCTCATTGAAATTCCAGCAGAATTTTAAAGAAAGCAATTCTCTTTTGTTCTAGTACCCGCATTCAAATATGCATGTTTGAAACCTTTTCTGTTCCACAAAATGTTGCACTATTGAAAGCTAAGGCGATGAGTTACAACCGTGGTGATAATATGAATGTTTGAGGTTATTTACAACAAATTTATTGTACAGAGAATTTGAAGAGAGTTGCCATCTGAGATGTGACACCATACAGTCTTCAAAAATTTTAATGAACTTGCTTCAGCCTACACAGTGTCACATCCCAGGGGACAGCATTCTTCATAGTTACCATCATGAGAATCTCGGATGTCACATGCAGAATGTGTATTTAAGCAGTTTATTCTTCCTACAAAGGTGACGGTGATGATCTGTGTGACATTTACTTACATACTTAAGGAACTGAGCCCTTCTTGAGGAGATGCGAAATCTGCAGCTACTCAAGAATTTCCCAGCATTTTAAGGAACCTGAAGATTCATTACCATGCTCGCAAGAGCCCTCCACTGGTCCCTATCCTGAGCTAGAGCAATCCAATCCATACCATCCCATCCTGTCTCTCCAAGATCCATTTTAGTATTGTCCACCCACCTATGCCTTGGTCTTCCCAGTGGTGTCTTTCCTTCTGGCTTTCCCACCAATATCCTATATGCATGCCTCTTCTCCCCCTTTCTTGCTACATGCCCAGCCCACCTCATCCTCCTTGACTTGATCTTTCTA
This sequence comes from Cryptotermes secundus, assembly GCF_002891405.2. Classification (NCBI taxonomy): domain Eukaryota; kingdom Metazoa; phylum Arthropoda; class Insecta; order Blattodea; family Kalotermitidae; genus Cryptotermes; species Cryptotermes secundus. The sequence goes on from NW_019731584.1 coordinate 21,222, forward strand.
ATTATACTTGGAGAAGCGTACAGATTATGAAGCTCCTGATCTGTGTAGCATATTTACAGAATTATAAGCTAAAAGAAAGTGCTAACTCCAGTAGGGTTTCTGAGACCAGTTCCTTACAAGCTTAATACATTCGCCCTCAGCAAAACTGCATTTTAACGAGCTGTTGCCAGGACATAAATGGTAGAAGGGAGAGTCACAAATGGAAGTAAAACAGTTGTAATGGACATAGTAGGTTTTTTATGTGTATCACTAGGTAGCAGACACACACGTCCATGTTCAGAGACTGGTTTCAGTAGTGAAAATAACAACCGTACTTGAGGCGTATACTACCGAATAGCAGCATTCTTTTGTGCATTTTTGTGTAGGCAAAAGGACTCAGTGCAAAGGATATTCATAAAGAAATGTTACCTATTTATGGTGGGAAGTATTTGTTGTGTAAAGCAGTTCATGACTGGGTTGAGAAATTCTTTCAAGGATGTTCAAAAGTTGGAAATGATGCCCAATCAGATTGCTACAGAAGCAACTGTGCAGCAGGTGGAACAGTTGATTTGAGCTGACAGGAAGATAATGATAGTGTAGGAACTGCATTAGGATGTTCCCATGGTTTAGCATACAGCATAATGCATGATCGTTTAAAGTTCTGGAATTTATGCGCATGGTGGGTGCACAGAGAACTGTAGGATCAAGAAATAATTAGCTGAATGGATTTGTCCTTCCAACATCTCTTACATCATGTAGATGAAGGAGAAGATATGCTTAACAAGATTGTTACTGGGGATGAATCATGGGTAACATGACTGCTAACCCGAATCACAATGTGCTTCAGTGCAATGGAAGCATCCCAGTTAACCTTCAGTCTGAAGGTTTATGCCATCAGCTGGCAAGATTACGCTTACCATGTTTTGGGATTATCAGGGAGATTTTTTAGTACATTTTAAGAAACTTGGGAAAAATGTGAATTCTGCATCATGCTGTGAAGTTAGTTTCAGGATGGAATTTGCAGATGACATCCAGGCCAGCAGGCAAGAGGAGTACTGCCTGAACATGACAATGCAAGACCCCATACAGCTGGAGCAACCCAGGAGAGAATTCAAGGAGTACAGTGGGAACTTCTTGAACATCCACCTTGCAACCCTGACTTTGCCCCTAATGACTACCATCTGTTTGGTCCACTAAAGAAATATTTTAGTGACAAATGTTTCGGTGATGACAAAAAGGCTGAAATGGAGGTGCGGAAGTGAATAAGACAACAGTTAGAAAATGTCTGTGCTGTGAATTTTGAAACACTGATAAAGTGATGGGTCAAGTGTATCGATGTTGGTGGAGGATATGTTGAGAAATAAATGTTTTTTTCCAGGTTTCAGTATCAAATGGTTTATGTTTTATACCCATTTGTGACCTGTTTACTGACGCTCCCTCATATAATATTGACACAAGATTTGTAGGACTGAAATATAAAATAAACTAAATAATAACACACACATACATACCAACCTTCAGCTGTATGATACTGATAAAACCACCAGTCTTTGTGAAAATCTGTACCATAGAAAATAGACTTCATAAATTCTGCTGAGTACTCCTTGTATGTAAGAGCGGTATAGAAACTGGTATATGGACTGGATGTCCAAGGGTTTGGAGTTCCAGCCCCAGTAGAGTCAAGAATTTTCACTTCTCCATGTCATTCAGACTGGTTCTAGGGCCCACAGAGTCTCCTGTCCAATGGGTACTGGGATCTTTCCCTGGATGTAAAGCAGCAAGGACGTGAAGCTGACTGCTTACTGCAACTAGTGCTGAGGTCAAGAAATCATGGTCTTAAATATCTACTCCCCCCCTACATCTTCATGGCATAATACTTAATTAGTTAAGCACAGGGACATATTTACGTTTTACGTGTACTCCTTGTATGTAATATATTGTATGACTTGTGATAAATAATTTTAAGGAAGACTGGAGGCTAAAAACTTTATTGAAAATTTTACATCTGGTGTACCAACTGCCCACAAAACTGCTATCATTATTGTGTGTGAGGAATTTCTTGAGTTCATGTATTCTTGAATTGCATTTCTGCTACAGTACATAACACAAGATGAACAAACAGTTCTCTTATTCATCATAAAGGTTAACTGTAGTCTGACCTTAATTTTTAAGGACTTTAATATGTTGTGGGAGGACCTTATGAACTTCAAGTTACATTTGAGATAGCTGTAGACTGATAAGACTGGGAGATGAGGATGACAGAAATAACTAATTTCATACATGCTATGTCAAATTAGTGCGGTATTAATAAAACTTATTTGAATAAGAGGCTAACAGTTTACGTTCACATAGAAACTAATGTATAATTCAGTTATATGCACTGTATATTTCCACATATTAAAATGAAAAGAGGCATACTCTTAGATAATACTGTGCCTTACATCAAAGTAAGGCCACGTCATAGCACAAACGGTGGGTCGCTGGCTTCTCACCGTGCTAGCCCGGTTTGAAACCCGGGTCTGGTGGACAGAGTGTCGCTGGGGTGGGTTTTCTCTGAGCACTTCTGTTTCCCCTGCCGGTCTTCATTCCACCAAATTCCCCATCATCATAATCACCCTGGGGCAGGTACAATAGGCCAATCAGTGGCCACCATGCCGAGGGGACCCAAATGGACTCCCCTCTCCCCCTATGCGAAATACTTCGATGTACGTTAGTACTACTTAACATACTGCTTACCAGATTCAAATGTTTTATTGTAATTACTTGTATTATTGTTGTTGTTGGTATAATTGAATGTAGCAACTCCTATTATGTACATAAACCACGGTGGAACGGAGGGTATGGTTATATACCATTTTGAAACTTGGCTGATATACTTGTCCAGAATCCCTCACACATCCTCTCCCTGGGATTGACTTGTGTCCTTACTTTCTGACGTTATTCTAAAAAGTGTCCACCAGTAAATGTGGCACCAAGCAGGCTGGTTTGGCAGTGATGCTCTGGACTTGTATTCTGGATGTGATTGGTTCAAATCTCAGCCAGTCACTGACTATCCTGATAGATTTTCTGAGTCCTACCAGGCAGACATTGTGGTAGCACTACTTTGCAGATGCTTTTTAATTCATAATTTGTGAATCATCCTGCTATTCGATGCTGTGTAATTGAGATCATGAAAGCACTGTAGAATAAACCACAAACGAAAATAGACATGGCATTCAGTGTGATCTTAAGCCAGTGTGTATTAAAAGTAAACCTTACTCATGGACACAGTGAGAGGTCATTGAGATAGCTCATGAGTCTGACTTGAACTTTTCCAAGTGCCTCTGTGGTCTAGTGGTCAGAGTTTCTGGCTACAGATCCTGAGGTCTCGGGTTCGATTCCCGGCGCTACCAGATTTCCTGAGAAGTGGTGGGTCTGGAACGGGGTCCACTCAGCCTTGTGAGGGTAATTGAGGAGCTATTTCAAGGAGATAGTGGCTTCGGTCTAGAAAACCAGGATTAACTGCTGTGGGGATTTATTGCTCTCACCACATGACACCCTCTATCCTCTAAAGCTGGTAGTAACTTTGCAAACAAGCGGCGGTCACTCGGTCAATGTGGTTCACTTGCAAACTCAAGCCACAGAGTTCTTTTTTAAAGATAATGACATGTGCCCTTTGAAGAAGGTATCAGTGGTTGGGCTGTAGTAAATTAAATGAAATCCACTGAAGAGTATCAATGAAGGAAGAAATGGAACTTTGGGAGAGGTTTTGAAGATCAAGTATGAAGATGCTCTGAAGTAGATTGCTCTTCTTGGTACCTGCTTCATTCTGGTTTCTTGTTTGGCTAATTCTTCAACCCTGAGATGGAGAAGACAGGTCCCTTCGAAACATTAGTTGGCTATACAGCATATCCAAGAAGGCACAACTCTTCATAACCACTGAGAGAACCTTAAATCTTATATATATCTTGTGCAAACTTTGCATGGCATTTATTTAACTTGCATAGATATATTCAAAAATTAAAACACATTTATTTAGGAGAATGTTATTTCATTTATCAGCAACCAGTTCTTGTCTGCTCAGATGGAAAGTTCAAGAACTTCTTGGCATTACATGTTCCAATTCTGCAAGAGAAGTACTGGCCAACATTGTGGTGCTTTGAATCAAGATTGCAGACTGCTCTTGCATCCCTGCTTCGATCAATTTATCCTAATGTGAAATACAGTCGGTGAGTTTTATGCCTGTTTTCTTTATTCTACAAAAAATATTTTATGTTTTTAGCTTCAAATATTCTAAATAATAAATCATTGTTATAGGCCCCATCAAAGAGAGTGCAGATATCCCTGTAACAGCCATCACATGTGTCCATCACCTACATGAAATGAAAATATTGAAGCATAACAAGAGAGCATTATTCCATCAGTACATGAAATAGTCCTAAACGTCCTGCACAGTTAGTTCACTCTTACTTTGCTGTGTCACACATCTACCTAATCTAGACATGGGTAAAAGATGATGAAGGAGAAAAATACTCAACCACCATCAAACCTAGAGGAGAGAGCATTTTCATTTCAGGTTATAAACAGGTGCAACTGTTGTCAAAGGTAACACTTTGGGTCAGTTAGACTGGGAATATACATGATTATTTCTGCAAACTTCCTGCATGTGGCTTAGATTTAATGAAAGACTGTAATTAAAAATGGAAAGGCTAAAAAGAGAAAAGGCTTGTACATATTTGTAATACTCTTTGCTTAATATAATGTGCTGAATAGTTTGTTACATATATTTTTTTGTGATTTATTACTTATGAGGCATAACAGTTAAAGGAAATAGAATTAAAATGAGAAATAAGGTACAAAGTTGGTAACATGCAATCTTGTACATATATATTTTATAACTGGTTTAATGATTGCTCATTGTGATTTGTCTTGGATAATATGTGTAATTGTTATGGATCAAGTATAATTAATTTTTATTTATATAATTGATGGGATTTGTCCTGTTGTCTTTGACTACAGTCAACTCTCGATTATCCGGGATAATGGTGGGGATGGAAATCATGATTAATGGAAAACCCGGTTAAGACAAATTTTATTAAAAGTAGTACTGTAATACTGTACCTTCATAATAGTATAGGCCTACCTGTATTTAAATTAATTCAACCTCATTTTTATGTCATCACATGGCCTATTTAATACTTTTTTTACATACACTGAAATATGAATTAGTTATTTCAATCACAGTCTTCAACAACATCCAACATTTTTTACGAATATTCACACTTAACACTTAAAAAAATTTGATATTGTTGTTTACTTTTTCATGGCATTTTCCTTTTTCTGTTGAATACTTAACACGCTTCCTTTTACACCCTGACATTTTGCTAACGCACTTGAAGATCGATACAAAGATACTAACTGGGGCGATGTATCTGTCCTTGAAACTTTCCACAAATCCTTGCATTCTTTCACCCCTACCCTAGAACATTGTGTTAGCAAAATGGGACCAAAAAATGCAGAGCTCGGTTCACACTTGTGCGAAAATAGTGTTACAACTTGCCATGTGAAACAAAAGTGAATGAATATTAAACAACATATAAGCCTCAAAAAAGCCTCAGTAGCCCCAGTTAAGCCGCAAACTGGTTAATCCGCCCCCGGATAATCGAGAGTTGACTGTATTTCTATATCCATTGGTCTGCCATGTAAGAATCCATGGAATGTAAATAAATGAAAGAAAAGAAACATGATAGAAGGCAGGACAAAATGATGAGACTCTTGTGGTGGTAATGATGAACATTCTTCATGTCGCATTACTATTGTTTGGATTACAGGCTTTGGGCAGTGGACTCTGCATCCACACTTATTGGGATCACTTTGCTTAGTGTCAGTCGATGGAAAGGCATGTATAGAACTGAGCATGGCAGCATAGTAACTGTAGTAACAGTAGTATTGTTATTAATACAAGTTTGTGGTCTGAGAAGTGCTGTCTCTCTCATTCAGTAACTGAACCAGTATCTGTCAGAGGAATGAGGTGCATCTATATCAAAATAGTCAGCTATATCTAATACTGGATATTTGATGGAAAAAGTGTGTAAATGCAAACGTGACACTGCCACTTGAAAGGAAACCTGTTTAAGCTGGGAGTAGTAAATAGTCCATCCTGCACAAGATGCTATGATGAGGGTGAAACAGCTTCACTCATCCTGCGTGACCATGGGGTTTTAGCTGAATTTAGATCCTACCACTTGGTCCTCCATTAATGCAGGCAAGTGACACTCAGCCACACTCAGAGTGCAGGGCTACTAGAGATCTGAGCTTAGGGAAGGGAATGCACAGTAGGCTATAGATGGTCACAGCACAGAGATCATTTAATGCGTTCCTCTTTAATCTATTAATTTAAATGTAAGTATATTATTTTTATTTGACTTTTTGTCTGCAGGGAGATCCTAGAACTGAATGATGGTGGACAGGTGGCACTGGATTGGTTGGAAGACGGCTGTCCTGCCAATGCACCAATTGTCATTATTCTTCCTGGTCTAACTGGGGACAGTCAGTCACAGTATGTTAGGTGCCTTTCATTATCAGCAAATCGCATGAAGCTTCGAACTGTTGTCTTCAACTACAGAGGACTTGGTGGGATGTCCTTGAAGGTGATTCTTGGAACAGTGTTTTATGAACAGAATGAAAATTGTCAAATATCCACTGTGGATAATTTGCTCAGTGGATGTCCTTTTTAAATTGTGTAAGTGCTTAAATCACTGAATCCTTCATTTTTGTGTTGTGCCACCACCTTCCTGTGTTCTGCATCTCATAATATGTTCAACCCTATAACATGCAGTAAAGATCTTCCATTATTTTCCTCTTCAACAATTCTCCAACCTGTATATCCTATTGGTAGTTTATGTAATGACATCAGTAACTGAAGCTATATAGTGTAGAATGATTTGATGACAGTGATCTGTGAACTAGAAAAGATGGGGAAGGAAGTCATTGCAGCCTAATTAGAGCTAGTATCACAGTATTAACCTGGGGAAATGAGGAAAACCATGAAAAATCTCAGTTACAGTTGTCAATGTCCTGCCCAAGATTTGGCCGAGGCACTTCCCAAATAAAAGGCAAAAGCATTATCATGTGAGCCAATTTCTCCAGTGTCTCCTTCCTCCAAAACCCCTTTCATGAGCTGGTATAGTTAGTAGTCAATAGAGCGATTGTGGATTGGCTGAGCAGGGTTCACTTCCTGGCCAATACAAGGATTTTTCTTTTTATGGTATCCAGATCAGCTCTGACACACAGTGGGCTCTTCTTAGCTCTCCGTAGGTGTAAGGTAGCTGGAATAACCTGTAGGTGGTTGTTTTCAGAGTTGCACAGTCAGTATTACAAGCGTATGGATATGTTACGAAGAAGGTTTTTATGATAATGTATTCAGTTTTTAGAGGTCCTGCTGAATATTTTTTTCAGTGATGAGAAAAGTGTCTCATAATATTGTAGCTCTGTCTGTGATTCAAATAAAACTATTGGATGCAAGGAGTGCAGTTACTTTTAAAGTCATGAAATGTTACATGCTCTGGAAAGAGATATTTAAGATTTTTATCTGGAATGAATGATAATGAACATTTTGTGGATGTAAGTAATTAGAAAATTACAAATAAATTAAGTCGGAGGACTACTTTAAGTCATAAAATATTCATTTGTCTACAGATTGTGATAGAATTAATTATATATATTTGCCATATCTGTGGGTTTTTATTACAGACGCCTCGAACATACAATGCAGCAAACTTTGAAGATTTATCTGAAGTTGTGAGACACGTGAAATCTTTACATCCAGGAATACCTGTAGCAGCTACTGGTATTTCAATGGGAGGGTATGTTATAATCTTATTTAAAATTGTATCATTCGTACTTTGAATAAATCCTGCTCTTCCTTTTTTACTGAACAGTTTGGTATAACATTAACAATCCAGGAGCTTCTTACTTTGAATCTTAGCCAAGTCATGACGTATCCTGGCTCAGGTTTTCTGATTTTCGTAAGTCTCTCAGAGGAAGTTTTGTGTTTGTCTCTTCCGAATCCTTATTTATAATTCACAATTACCTGACCAATATTATATTTGAGCATCCTGTTACACTCGCACAATATATATAAGATAAACACCGTCTTAAGTGTAACAATTTTATTGTAGTTCTTTCTTCTTTCCCCTCACTCCACACTACATGTTTCGGCCATCATCAGGTGTGTATTCTTACGTAGCTGTTACACTGCCTGTTAAAATTTAAAATTAAATTTTAACAGGCAGTGTAAGAGCTATGTAAGAATACACACCTGATGATGGCCATTTAGGGCCGAAACATGTAGTTTTGAAGTCTCCGAGCCCATCCAGAGCTTCCTTGGTAAGGCATTCGCTGTAAAAGTTGAACAGAATTGGTGATAAACAGCATCCTTGTCGAACTCCTCTTCCAATCTGCACACTTCTTGTCTCCCCTCTG
>NW_019731584.1:30794-45612 GCF_002891405.2 Cryptotermes secundus
ACAACACAAAGCACAATACACACATGAAAGTAGGAAGAGTGCTCCGATAGAAGAGGATAGGTGTGACTCGCGTATTGAGATGCGACGTAGGGATAAAAAATCCTGAACAGTTTTAATATTTTTATTATTTTTAATATTTAATATTTATCAATATATATGATGAACATATATTTTAGTTATTTTAGTATGAAGACGGCAGGGAATGCAGTGAAGTAGTTTAACATAAATCGAAAAGCACCTGAAGATGGCAGCTTTGTGCCGAAACATGTAGTGCAGGAGTGAAGAGTGAGGTGGATGAGTATATGCACTGTAAGACAGCTGGAATAAGTCATGGACATAAATCAGTGCAACAAGATGCTAAAATATAACATTCTATAATTTCATTTCATATCTTCTCAAGATATTCCTTTTTGGCCCTGTCCGTGGCTCTTTTCAATACATTCCTCAGTCTCCTGTATTTCCTCCTGCCTTCTTCATTGTTGACATTCTTCCATTTCCTTCGCTCCTCCATTTTACTCATCATCTCCTGTGTAACCCATGGTTTTCTTGCTATCTTCTCAACTTTACCAACCAATTCGTGTATAGTATCTAACATGCATTCTTTTATGTTGTTCCACTGCAATTCAGCATTTCCGCTTTCACCTTCAATTGCACCGAGTTTCTCTTCTAGGGTCTCCTGTGTTGCATTTTAATTTAATTTCAGAATCATTTAGTGTGAAGAGTTACACCTCTGAGGTATGCTTTCTTGGCAAAATTTCCACTGGGTTAAAGACTCCTGCAGGTTATGGACCATAATTTGCAGTAGTGCATGCCACCAATGAAAAGGGATTTTTGCCAAATGTAAAATTATGGTAAAAGTTTCCCCTGTACTTAATTACATAATTAAGTACTAAGCCATGAAGGCATGTGGGGAGTTGATGTACAGCTCCACCATTCTTCGCCTTGGCACAAGATAGAGGTGAGTGGTCAGCTTCATGCCCCTGCCACTTTACTCCCCTGTGAAAGCACCTCTGATACCCATTGGATAGGAGGCTGGGTGGACCCCAGGACCAGTCTGGATGCCATGGAGAAGGGAAGTATTTCTTGCCCCTGCTGGGATTGAACCCTGGTCATATGTAAAAAAAGGATACTACTGATGCACATGTAAAGATGGATGGGGACTGTTTTGAAATATATTTTGCAGAAAACCTTTCAATCCTGCTCCTCAGTCTGTAATTGTTGTAATTGATAGAGCTAGCCCCTATCTCCGAACAAGCTGTATTGATTGGGCCCAACTGGGTAGGTTTTACCTGAAGACAGAGACAGAATTCAGTCTCCGAAACATGTTTTGAAAAATAAACAGGACGGTTTTTAGTTAAAGACAAGACGATGGATAATGTCTCAAAACATAATATTTGTATTAATGTATCATCGTCACGAACTTTTAATCTTACTAACTGATCTAGTCTCTTGGTATTAACATATTTGTTTCTAACCATTAAGTTCACTTCTTATGTTGAGTGCGTACTTTGTCGTGACATATGCATCAGCTAAGTGCTAGCACAAACATGTGGCAAGAAGATTCCATAAGAGTTGGGCAGCTCTCAGATGAGTTCTTTTTGAGAAGCTGAAAGTTACTCAGATGATCAAGAAGCTTGCCTTTTATTGAACTAAATGTTTGTTATGACTCGATTCAGGCCCAGATGAACACAGCCTATAGCCATGGCACCCAGTTTCTTTAATATTGAATTCAACCCTGTGATTTCCAAGCGCCCACCATAGAACTGCTTATTAGAAATGTCAGTGCTGCTTGGATATAAATGCAGTTTCATGGAAATTTCACAGTACTTCCTCAGATTACCTTCAAGTGTCCCCAGGTATAGATAGCTTGAAAATCTGTTCTTCTCTTTAACATTGGTATGTAACACTTAATGCCACCTATTGATAGAACTGTTGTACTAAGTGATTAACACTGAGCCAATCTTTACAACTGTGACAGTTTTGGTTTTAATGCAGTATGCTGAGCCACTCCAACTGGCTTGTGGCATGCAAAGGGTTAATATTACTCATTACTCTAAGGTGCACACGTTGTCTCCTCATTTTACAGTTTTGAAGGTATGTTTTGTATTGACTTGTCATATGTCCCATGCATGCTGCATCTTTTGCCCATTACATCCTACTTCATTTGACCACGTAAGTCAGTGTTCCGCAACCTTTTTGTACTCACAGCACACCATGAAGTATCCATGAGACAACACGGCGCACCAAAATGTTATTCCCCTCAAAAACGCATGATATCAGACAATTAATATAAATACGTAACGTGATCACATTATTATATTATGTTGTTATTTTATTATCATTAAACAGAAATCGACTTGTGCATTTATTAACAGTTAATGTAGAGTGTAGAAAATACACTTCTATTACTTTTAAAGTAAATACAGTAATTCTACTCATACCTTCAATGTGATACTTGTGACTGCGTAGCTGCACACAGGCGACTGATCCATGGGAATTTATCCATCTTGAAAAAGTAAAGTAGTCTAATAGTAATAGAAAATAGCAAGACTAACTTTTTTTTCCCCCTTGGCACTACAGCCCCAGTGGCCCTAGGCCTACCTCCATGAACTTCTCTGTTCACTTTGGTTTTTCTAGATCTAACACATATGGTAGGACTCCTTGGGCAAGTGATCAGCTCGTCGCAAGGCCCCTACCTGTAGACAAACACAAAAAAACGCACACCAACATCCATGCCCTGAGTGGGATTCGAACTCATGATCCCGGCTTCCGAGTGAGTGAAGACAGTGCATGCCTTAGACCACTCGGCTACTGTGACCGGCAGCAAGACTAACTAGCAACCACAATTTTCGAAGTACTTCAGAGCACAGCTGTGATCGAACTGAAACAGTTGTAAGATGTGGGACCTCTATTCTTCAAACGGAAGAAGTGGCACATATACGTACCTACTTATTTTTTAAATATTTGTAATTTTAAATGAAGTCCAACAATCGGTGGGTGCATCGTTATAGGCAGAAAGTCATGAAGTTGAAGAAGCTCTAACTTCTAACAAACAGGGGCAAACACCAAAACAGCATAAAAAAGACAGGGCAACCCTTGCTAATTCCCGCAGTTTTAGGGAAAAGCATGTACACAGAACATGCGACAAGTATATCAAAGAAGCCTCGTAGATGTGGGAAAAATAAAAAATCAATAATATAAACTATGATATAACAACAACTGTGAGTAAAAATTTACATTTAATTTCTTAGAATACAACATTAATGTACATAAAAAATCACAGCATGTAATAAAGAATAAACAAGCATCATCTTATTTAATCAGTGCAGTATCTGAGAATAAAATACAAGCATATGAAACACGGTAACTGGGATAAAATAAAACGAATAAAATTCGACAATTAATTTCTTACAAGTAAAAGTTCGCGTCACACCTTTCACCTTGTGACGGCACACCGGTTGCGGAACACTGACCTAAGTAATAGTTGGTGAAGAGTAAAAATTATGAAGTTCCTGGCTACATTGTTCTCTGCAGTCTGCTGTTACTTCCTTTCTCTTGTATCCAGACATTCTCCTCAGTGCTCCTGTTACTTCCTCTCTCTTGTGTCCAGACATTCTCCTCAGTGCTCCTGTTACTTCCTCTCTCTTGTGTCCAGACATTCTCCTCTGCTCCTGTTACTTCCTCTCTCTTGTGTCCAGACATTCTCCTCAGTGCTCCTGTTACTTACTCTCTCTTGTGTCCAAACATTCTCCCCAGTGCTCCTGTTACTTCCTCTCTCTTGTGTCCAGTGTTCTGTTCTCAAAGACCCTCAGTAATTTTTCCCATTAGGGTGAGAGATCAAGTTTCATACTTTCTGGTGCAGTCTACTGAGCATGGTCAGTGTCATTCACCTGTTAATTTTATGTCATTATTGAATGCATAAATTCGTCACAAGAATTCACCATGTTATGGCCCAGGTCAGTCCTTTTTGCATCCTTATGACATGATTCTTTTGCAGATCCATATGAATGTTGTTGTCTCATCTATAACTTTGTTTTTAACATTGGTAGCCATAATCTCTTCATCCAAGCGACCACTCTCCTCAACTGGCACTTAACTGAGCCTAATTAATGTATTTGTTCATATTGTGGTCTTCTGTGTTATGACAACTGGGTAGTCTGGTGGGTGGGTACTAATATTTCAGACGAATATACTGCCTCCATCATCAGGGTAAACCACCCAGATGTCCACAGTATGAATCTCTACTGCCATGAAAAACTCAAATTTTGTATAATTTGCTTTGGTTTCTAGACTGGTATTGGGAAACTACCTGGCATCACAGAAGATGGCAGCACAGAAGACACTTGTAGCTGCCATGGTGATATCAACACCTTGGAATGCTTTTAAAGCAATGGATAGTCTTGAGAAGCCAGTTCTTAACTTATTGTTGAACCGATATCTTACATCTGGATTTTTCAGTTTCATTAATAGGTATGAATAATTGGTAGTCATAATATTATAAATTATAGTGCTCATTAAAAATTCAACAGAAAATGTCTGCTTCATCTGTTCTGTAAACTATATTGATGTTTTTTACATATCAAATAGAGTTTAATGATAACCTGAAGTTTTAAACACCAGTGCAAAGGTGAGACATGCTTACATAAGGTAGGTGTGACCTTTCACCACTTGCACAGGTGACCCTGTCGTACAGATATACAAAAAGTATTTTCTGAATATAGAATTTTTTTACACTGCATCAGCTACAAACAGATATAATTTAAGAGTCAAATCACTGGAAGTTATATGGAATTTCATGGCACTATCAAAGTTTCTTGGATGGACAAGTTTTTATGTGCAGGTTTTGTTTCTCAAGGAAAAATAATTTCCTTCATATCTTCATCCCTCACCCCCACCCCCTTTCCTTTATCCCTTTCTCCAGTTTTTATTCCTCATCCTTTTGATTTCTGCCTTCTGTTTTCTTTTTTTGTGCAAATTTAATTCCAATTCAAGTAAGGAACTTGATTGAAAGCCTCCTTCCTCCCTCTGTCTTCTTTACATTAACCCTTAAAAGACTCAATGTATTCTAAATAATATATACAAGTTAAATTTGTATCTCACAGGAAATACATTATATCTCTGTTACAAAGATCAACCAGTTAATGCTGTGTAGGGAAGCAATTGCCGTTTAATATGGAAACCATACACAATGCAGAAATACTCTCTGGACAGAAATGCACACTATTATTAGGTTAAAGCAGGTGATTCATATGGTAACCACTGGGCTTCAGAGGATTAAACAGTTCAAACCAGTATTGCTTAAAAGCTTTCATGGTTACAAATTTGTGAAAATTGATACATGTTTTTGAAAAATGCATGAGTGTTGTTAGACAATGCAATCTGGAAAACACTGAAAGTAAATAGATCCTGTATATACACGAACATCAGATTGGCTTTTACGTATATGATTATTGTAGGCATCAGAACTATTAATTCTCCATTGCAAGTGGATGGGTCATTCCATGTGAAATCATCCAGAAAGATCGCTCACCATTTTTAAAAAAATTCAAAATTTGTACACTTATTTCTACATATTTTCACACCTCAAAAAAATGTTAAAAAAATTGTGATCCGCTCGGGTCTCCCGGTACAGCCGTTTTATAATGCGAAAAAACGCGTTTTCGGCTCAAATGGAGGTTTGCGTTATCTTCTGTATCTCGATAACTATTGAAGCTAGAGACCCCAATGAAAAACCAATTTGTTCCTCATGATATGGACAACAAATCATGTGACCACAAGATTTTACTCAATTCCCTTTCTCTAGGTGTAATTAAGCTTGAAACTTATCTATCGATTTTGGGAAAAACGCTATATTTGACCTTCAGAAACCAATGGGAGGGGGAAAGTATCAGATCTGTGGTTTCTACCCTTTGTTTTCTCCTACATTAAGAACATAATCACCTATTTTCCAAAATTTTCCAGGAGCTTCCAAACTTTGCTCTGGGCCCCAAATCGGCCATGTTTAACATCTCATATCTCCAGTGGGGAAGCTCCGAAAAATGTCAAACTCATAGCAAATAATGCTCTATTCAAGAGTAACGTGGAGTTAAAATTACAACTCTGATACTCAACTAATAGTGAAGTTTCTATAATGCAAAAAACGCGTTTTCGCCTGAAATGGAGGTTTGCGTTATCTCCCATATCTTGATAACTATTGAAGCTAGAGACTCTAATAGAAACCAACTTGTTCCTCATGATATGGACTATAAATCAAATCATTACAAGGTTTCACTCAACTCACTTCCTCTAGGTCTAATTAAGCTCGAAACTTACCTATCGATTTTGGGAAAAACGCTATTTTTCACCTTCAAAAACCAATGGGAGGGGAAAGTATCAGATCTGTGGTTTCTACCCTTTGTTTTCTCCTACATGAAGAATATAATCACCATAGTTTTGAATACCATACCTATTTTCTAAAATTTTCCAGGAGCTTCCAAACTTTGCTCTGGGCCCAAAATCGGCCATTTTTAACATTCATATCTTCGGTGGAGAAGCTCCGAAAATGTTGAAATTCATAGAAAATAGTGCACTATTCTAGAGGAACTCCAAATTAAAATTACAACTTTTATAGTCAACTAATAGCGAAGTTTCTGTAATGCGAAAAAACGCGTTTTTGGCTCAAATGGAGGTTTGCGTTATCTTCTGTATCTCGATAACTATTGAAGCTAGAGACTCCAATGAAAAACCTATTTGTTCCTCATGATATGGACAACAAATCATACGATCACAAGATTTTACTCAATTCACTTTCTCTAGGTGTAATTAAGCTTGAAACTTACCTATCGATTTTGGGAAAAACGCTATTTTTGACCTTCAGAAACCAATGGGAGGGCGAAAGTATCAGATCTGTGGTTTTTACCCTTTGATTTCTCCTACATGAAGAATATAATCACATAATTTTGAACACCGTACCTATTTTCCAAAATTTTCCAGGAGTTTTCAAACTTTGCTCTGGGCCCCAAATCGGCCATTTTTAACATCTCATATCTCCGGTGGAGAAGCTTCGAAAAATTCATATCAAATAATTCTCTATTCTAGAGTAACTTGGAGTTAAAATTACAACTTTGATATTTAAGTATTAGCGAAGTTGTGGGCACTTTAAGTTTTATAGATTTTGCAGAAAATTGTTCGTTTCTCGTTCAAGACGAGATTCAAAGGTTCCACTGGGTAAATCAACAGGCTACACTTCACACTTTTGTGTATTTCTACAAGGCGGACACTATAACAAAATGCCCAAGCTTGTGTATAATCAATGATCATGTAAAGCACGATAGAGCCACAGTTTGTGTTCCAAAAATTTCTTATCGCTGATATAAAAGAAAATGTGCCTTCAGTCAGGAAAGTTATTTATTTCAGTGATGGGGTTGGAAGCCAATATAAAAACAAAAGAATCTTTCCAATTTAATTTATCACTATGAAGACTTCGGACTTGAAGCAGACTGGAACTTCTTTGCCACCCCGCACGGGAAGAATGCCTGTGACGGTATTGGCAGCACCACGAAGAGGCAAGCAGTGAAAGCCAGTCTTCAGAGAACTCATTTTAATCAAACCATGTGCCCGCTAGAACTGTAAATATTCTGCACAGAAAATATCCCAGGAATAGTTTACTTTTTTGTGCCAAAAGAGGAAGTTGCAAGAAATGAAATCATTCTAAAAAGCATGTTCCAAAAGTGCAAAACTGTGCTCCACACAAGAGAAAATCACCGGGTCGTCCATCTGGAGGAAAACAGGGTCAGGTGTTATTAAACATCCAAGTCCGATGGTTTCGAAGACATCGTGATAGTGGACACTTACTGAACCACGTGTACTTTCAAACAAAGTGGAAAATATTCATCGGAGTACACAAAGAACTAATAACATTTGATGCAGGTAAGCCAATTGTTGAGATATTGTTTTTTTTTTTTTGGTAAAATTCAAAGTGCCCAAAACTTCGCTAGTAGTTGAATATAAAAGTTGTAATTTTAATTTCAAGCTGCTCTAGAATAGTGCACTATTTGCTATTAATTTCAAAATTTTCGGAGCTTCCCCACCGGAGATATGAGATGTTAAAAATGGCCGATTTTGGGCCCAGAGCAAAGTTTGGAAGNACTCTTGAATAGAGCATTATTTGCTATGAGTTTGACATTTTTCGGAGCTTCCCCACTGGAGATATGAGATGTTAAACATGGCCGATTTGGGGCCCAGAGCAAAGTTTGGAAGCTCCTGGAAAATTTTGGAAAATAGGTGATTATATTCTTAATGTAGGAGAAAACAAAGGGTAGAAACCACAGATCTGATACTTTCCCCCTCCCATTGGTTTCTGAAGGTCAAATATAGCGTTTTTCCCAAAATCGATAGGTAAGTTTCAAGCTTAATTACACCTAGAGAAAGTGAATTGAGTAAAATCTTGTGATCATATGATTTGTTGTCCATATCATGAGGAACAAATTGGTTTTTCATTGGAGTCTCTAGCTTCAGTAGTTATCGAGATACAGAAGATAACGCAAACCTCCATTTGAGCCGAAAACGCGTTTTTTCGCATTATAAAAACGGCTGTGCCGGGAAAGCCGAGCGGATCACAATTTTTTTAACATTTTTTTTGAGGTGTGAAAATATGTAGAAATAAGTGTACAAATTTGAATTTTTTTTAAAAATGGTGAGCGACCTCTCTGGATGATTTCACGTGGAATGACCCGGATGTGATTGATGAACATGGGATATATTGTATGCCTTAGAGTAAATACAGTTTCCCATTTTTGTGAAACCTGCCATGACAGCATGTTGTTGAATTGCAATTAACTGGTAATATCTATATTAATATGTACTCTGGATACTTGTATAACGTGTTAGCAGCAGGTTCTACCTCTTCAGTCTCTCAGACTGGTGAATACCTGGTGAATATGTTACTGGAAACTTTTTTGGAGTTCTTGTTACAGAGAGAATGATACTGCCTGCTTGATGTTTTCTTTTAAGTTCTTCCTCCGTATGTGGATTGTTTTTGTAAAACATGTCTTTCAAACTGGTAATACCAGTAACCATAGATCAGATCAGGTGAACAGGGGAGCAAGAAAAGCCTATTAATTATTAGGTCACAAAATGTGTTTCAGAAGGTGGTCAGTGAAGTATTTTCTGTATGAGCAATTGTACAGTCTTGCTCAAAGAATGCATGTTACTTAGATTTTTGTTGGGGTGTAAGGGAGTGTTGCCCTGGTAGCACATCATGGAGGGACCAGAGAAGCCAGGGTTCCAGGTGACATCTGAATACAAGTACAGGGCATTATCACTAGATCAACTTGCTTAGTAACATCTGCAGTTCATGGTTCATTAAATAACACAATTAAAACGAGGAAGTGCCAAAGCATAATTTTCTATATAGTCCCTGTTCTTAGTCCAGCAATCCACAAGCTTCTGTATGCCCTCAGAAAGAATGTTTTCTGTTAATTGACAAGCCATGCATACACTGCTTCTTTCACTTCTTGATCCTAGCAAAATGGCAGCCTCTCAAAACGTCTTGAGTGTTCCAAAGAGGTCATAGCCAGAAGGAGCCAGATCAGGACCATACAGAGGATGCTTCAGCACCTCGGAGTTCAGTTGATGGAGGCTTTCAACTGTGTGGGCAGCAGTGTGCAGACGGGCAATATCATGCAATATTTTGACACCTTTTGACAATAGTCCTTGGCATTTGGTTCTCATAACTGATTTTAACTGGTCTGTTAGCATTTTGCTATAATATACACTGTTTACTTTTATCCCCCTTTTTTCTAGTGTTCCAAAAGCATCCCTAAAAAGTGCAGCATCACTTTTCCCACCAATGGTTGAGTTTGGAACTACTTTCTCTCCGGAGATGTCGAATGTTTCCATTCTGTACTTGGTGTTAGCATTCTGGAGTGCAGTGGTGGATCCACACCTCATCCCAAGTGACAGTTTGTCTCAAAAAAGTGTCGCCTTCGTTATGATGGCAGTTCAGGAGTCCTTGGTAGATTGTCAGATGGTTGTGCTTGTGCTCTCCTATGAATTGTTTTGGAACCAACCTTGTACAAACTTCATGAATCCTAAGTCATTCTCAGATGATCCTGTGAACAGAACCAGCACTGATGTGCAGATGTTGCACTAAGTCATTGATAATTACATATCATTTATCCTGATTTCTCTTCATTGGTGACACTTTTGTGGCCTTTTGTAACCACGATTGTGTGTTCGTACACTCTTCAGTGCAGTAAAGCACTATTTCTGTATAGTGCTGAAAGTCTGCAATGGATTTCTGCCCCCTGGTACACCTTCAGCCCACAAAAATTGTATCACTGCATGCTGCTCCACTTTGGTGCATGTGGAAAGTGGAGTGGTCATGTTAACTCTGCCACAACAACACTACACCTGGCTGGCCAATATCAGAAGTATTTCACAGTCATGTAGGGAGTTTTGCTTCTACCTTCATGGAAAATAATCAGTGCAGCAAACACAACAAGCTTTGAAATAAATCATTGCTAAAACTTTTAGACTTACCATCTCCGTCTGGGGCTGAGGTCAAGAAGTACTTGTGATTTGGTATGTATCATTCTGGAATGTTAGTGCAAGCTGTTATGGATTTGCTTATATGTGTTATGTCTTGTTTATTTTGTGGCAGCTTACGATTGCATCCATGTGTAATGTGGTGTGTTGTTTCTGGGTTTTGTGTACACCATAAGCATCTGTCTGATTCTGTTTCTTCTGTAAGGATATGTTTTTTGTGATGTTTACAGTTCTGTATGGCAAGCACATATCCTGCTCTTCTGAAGTAACCGTTGCCTTTGAATATGTATGTACTGAATGCCAGTGAACCTGTATACAGGAACGAAAGCTGGTGTGTTGTTCACCATGCAGTTCCACATAGTTTATATTTCAAGCGAGATGTTACTTATTTGCCTTTTGTTTTTGCTCAGGTGTTCAGTTGGTATATGATGTCTGTGATAAATGTTCTAGGGTGAAATCGAGCAATATGTTACAAGGACCTTGGACCATGGAAGATCTATTAAAGGTAAAGGTATTTTAGTATTTTTATTTGATTTTCACTGAGCCGTTGCCTAGAAATGGGTTGCATAACCCCGTTGTTCTGTTGTTGCATGCATTACTTAGCGTGACTGTTTCTGTGGCTCAACCATATTGCATGGATCAAATATGCCACAGTATTAATTTGTTCAGTATCTCGTTGATAATATATATATCTTTTTCTCTAATTGGTGTTGTTTCTCCAGAAGCTATAATTTTAGGTTTTCTCCCCCCTTAGCAATTCTGAAACTAATTAGTGCAACTTATATTATGCTTTATGCCTGTACAGTGTAAGACCGTTCGTGAGTTTGATTCCTCATACACAGCAAAGCAGTTTGGATATAAGGATGTCAATGACTATTATGCTGATGCTAGTATCCACGAAAAATTGCATAAAATAGAAGTTCCCATTCTGTGTCTCAGCGCAAGAGATGATCCTTTTCAGCCGTATGAAGGTAACTGCTCTGTGTGTCTTGAGAATTAGTAACTGGAAAATGTACTTTTATGGAGTAACAAACTTTCCAAACATATTCCTTAGTAACTTGCTTAACTCATTCACGTTAATGATCATTTATTGCAGATACACATCTAGTGTGGAACTAATTTCACTATGAACATCACACCATGCAGTCAGAAATTGTTTTTATATTAAGAATGTTTGAATTAAAAATTGTACATTTTGAAAACTGTGTTTTATATCACATTAATTTTCATAGTTCTTATTTTATATTATGAGCACTTTTTTTCAGCAATCCCTGTGGAAGAAGCATGTAAGTCCAAGTATGTCGCTATTGTGATAACACAATATGGAGGTCACATTGGTTTCCTGGAAGGAATTCTTCCTGTTCTTCATGAAGAGTACATGTGTCGTTTGTTCACACAGTATTTCGAAGGGATATTCACATCTGGTTCAGAATTATTAGCTGAAATTAGCAAAGATCGATAAAAGTTGTTTATCCCTTTATATAGAAGTAAGTCTTAGGTAGCTCAATTCCTGTGGAAGCTAATATTCTTCAAAACTGTTACAGAGAATGTACAGAATTGATTGTATGCAAAATATAATTCACTACTATAATGTAACTTATTTCAATAAAGCATATGATTAAACATCTACAAAGAATATGTTAGCATAATAATAATAATAATAATAATAATTGTGTATCAGAATGGTGAATACAGAATTTTATATAAAGTAAAGTAAAGTAAGTATAAATAAAGCTATCCCTGTAACAGCCCGTGAAGACCGAGAGGGTTGTGAGATGTTGAGGGTCCCACATTATCTAGACAGTCAGCTCAAAGATGGCGGTAAGGTTGTCAGCCTTATGCGCCAGCCGCGCTTTCCTCCCCAGGAAAATTATTTAATTATTTCCTGGTACTCATTTCTGTTAGAGGCTGAGTAAACCCCAGGGCCATAGTGTGGCTGGAAGGATTAGGTCAATTGAAAAAATCCAGTGACCTCATCAGGACTTGACCCCCCTGACCTTCCACCTTGTAGCATAGCCCATCAACCAACTAAAGTGTTATTTTAATGCAAGAATTATGTGTATATCATTTACATTCCTTGTGTAGATTAAGCAAATATATATTTATACTGAATTTATTATGCATTTGTAAATGAAATCTTCAGTGTACATGTCAGGATTGTCATCCCCTCTGTTGTCATTGTTGTTGTTGTTCACATCAACTTCATTCTCTATCCTAGTCTTCGTTATTGCATTCCTCATTCATATCCACATTCAAATCCTTGTCATCATAATACACATATTTTCTTTTGTATCTTCTGTTTTAATGGTACATTTCTTCAGTGATTCAAATTTCTGTTTCATAGTTTAAATGTCTTGTGACATTTTTCTTTCATGTTTCTCATGTAAAAAATTTAGTAACATTTCACAGTAGTGTGTTTGTTATGTCATTTTCCAACACTTTTTTAATTTCCTTATCATGTTGCTCATTAATTACCTTTTTATTAATGTTCCATTGTTTTCTTCACTCTACAATAACTTATCATAGGTGCTGTTATTATTTTGATTTTTATATTTTCACTAGCTTTCCCCTTTGTGATTTCACCAGTAAACTTACAAGTCTTGGTGTAAACTTGTTATGGGCAAAATTAGCATTGTTGCTTTTTTATGTAACCTGCCTACCAACAATCCTATACCCTTAGTTCAAGGCTGTCTGTCATGTTTGGAGAAACATGACACCATAGGTACCTAGTCAGACGGTCCCTTATAAGGTAGGCTGTGATAGTGATCCTATATTTGTCTAGTCTGTAGAAGAGCCATTTAAACTATTGTCACTCTTACAAGATCGGCTGTACTGGGTGTCTGGAGGGAAAGTATCCAAAATAAAACAAAATTGTATCTCAGAAACTAATTGCCACACATATATCCAGTTTATATCATCGGAAAGGAAAACTCTGAAAGTTTTTTTTTCATGCCCATCTTTTGTGCATGTGCCAGCTGGTGACCTTTGGCAAGCTCAGTAATGATTTCAACACCATAGAAACATGTTCGATGCATGTTGTGGCTAGCAGAGTTGCAATCTCTTACAGCTGTCCAACGTAATTTGGACGTCAGCCTCCTACACATAAAAGCATTCGGTTCTGGGACAACAAACTGAGGACTACAGATAGTCTGTTGCATGTAAAATCTCCCGGAAAGACACAGACCTCTGAAGACAATGTCAATCTCATTGGAGAAGCATTCCAGTGAACTCCATGCAAATCAGTTTGTGCTGCTAGCTTGCAATTACATACAGATTCCATGTTCAACAGTGCACAATGTGATACACAAAAGGCTCCACCTAAGGGCGTACAAGATTCAAATGATTCATGCCCTCAAACTGAGTGACCAAGTAGCATGCACAAACTTCACTGTGGAAATGCTAGAAAGAATTAATGTGTCACCTGATTTCCTCCACCAAGTGTGCTTCTCAGATGAGGTGACATTCCATTTCAGTGGAGTTGTAAACAGGTACAATTGCAGGATTTGGGGCAATCTAAATCCACATATTACAAGAACTGGATTCGCTACTAGCTTCATACGGGCTATACAGTACAGTTACATTTCAGACTAGGATTTGCCCTAACTCATCCACAGCAATAGATAATATTTTTATTAACAAATATAAAAACAAAAGTTTCAGTGTTCTTCCATGGGAAAATGGATTATCTGATCACGATGGGGAGATCATTATAATATACAGTGTTACATATATAATGAAGCAAAATCAGGTATACCCGTAGGGTCATCAACGAATCCTCTATTAGACTTCCAAATTAATCTAAGCTATGAATTATGGGATGATATTTTTGTAGATAGTGATGTGGATACAATGTTTAATAAATTTTTAAATACTTACCTTAGGATTCTAAATTCATGTTTTTGGATCACAAAGTACAGGTGCTAATAAATCATGGATAACCCCAGGAATTATAAAATCATGTAATAAAAAAGGGAGCTCTTATAAAAATTAAGAGCAATAATGATTCTAGATTAGAAGAACACTATAAAATGTATTGCAAGATAGTAAGTAGAGTTATCCCAACAGCAAAAAAGTTCTATCTGAACAAAGTCATAAGAATTTCCAATAATAAATCAGAAACAACCTGGAAAATTATAAAAAACATGACTGGAAATAGCCAAGCTTCTACTAATGTGACTTGTTTAAATATAAAGGGTAATATCACTCAAAACTACAAAAATATAGTAAGATTGTTTAATAACTTTTTTAGATATAAACAATTCTACGAAGAAAGGGACAAATAATACTGTGG
>NW_019731584.1:46901-49679 GCF_002891405.2 Cryptotermes secundus
GAGATGACTACCTACCGGGAAATGGAGGCACATCCAGAAGAAGAGCCGACACCAATAGAAACGACATCCCGTCGCGCGGCAGTGGCACGACGTTGGAGAAATGCCTTCAAGAAGGACACTCCCCAGGGAACCTTCGGATGCCAGCGGAAGCAATTGGCCGTCGCCCACAGAGGGACGAGCCTCCGTGCGAAAGTGGCACGGCAGACAAAGGAGACCGGCAGAAAGACGTCCCGTCCAAGAATTGCCTGGCGCAAGAAAAGCGTGGGTAGGAGTAACCGCATCGGGACCACGAATGAGCGAGCAACGCGGAGAGAATGGCCGCCCAAGAAGGATTTAAGGACGCACTATAAAGGCACAAAGTATCGACGCGGCAAGGAGTCACTACACGGGAGGAAGAAGAGGACAACGACGGACGGCATCTGGAAGTGGAGCCCGGGAGAGCGAGCTCTACTGGGAAGCGAAGGGAAACAGAAAAATTATATGAGATCTACGGTCCGGAAAACTTGAAACAAATTCCCAAGGCCCCCAGCAGGGCGCGGAGAAACAAGAACTGGACACTGTGGAGGGGTCGACCCCCTCCAAAACGGAAAAAGGGAAACGGCCCTTATGGGAGGAACCGGTAACGTAGAAGTACCGGCTTCTGGATTGCAGTGACTCTTCTGGATTGCAAACACGTTACATTGCTCCCTTCTAAAGGTTGTTCGTCCCCGAAAAGCCTAAAGGTTCTCCCTCGTTTTCGATGCCGCGGTGTTTTGCTGGCAACGTCTTCATTCGGCCTTGCTGTTCTGCTGGCATCTTTGTGCGGTGTTCGTCCAACCGCATCCGCCCCGAGCACTTCCAAGGTCCAGAGTTTGTCGGTCGCCTTCTTTCACATTCATTCATTCTCCATTCATCCTTGCTGGGGAGGCCGGTACTTCTACGTTACCGGTTCCTCCCATAAGGACCGTTTCCCTTTTTCCGTTTTGGAGGGGGTCGACCCCTCCACGGTGTCCAGTTCTTGTTTCTGCGCGCCCTGCTGGGGGCCTTGGGAATTTGTTTCAAGTTTTCCGGACCGTAGATCTCATAATTTTTCTCAGTTTCCCTTCGCTTCCCAGTAGAGCTCGCTCTCCCGGGCTCCACTTCCAGATGCCGTCCGTCGTTGTCCTCTTCTTCCTCCCGTGTAGTGACTCCTTGCCGCGTCGATACTTTGTGCCTTTATAGTGCGTCCTTAAATTCTTCTTGGGCGGCCCTTCTCTCCGCGTTGCTCGCTCAATCGTGGTCCCGATGCGGTTACTCCTACCCACGCTTTTCTTGCGCCAGGCAATTCTTGGACGGGACGTCTTTCTGCCGGTCTCCTTTGTCTGCCGTGCCACTTTCGCACGGAGGCTCGTCCCTCTGTGGGCGACGGCCAATTGCTTCCGCTGGCATCCGAAGGTTCCCTGGGGAGTGTCCTTCTTGAAGGCATTTCTCCAACGTCGTGCCACTGCCGCGCGACGGGATGTCGTTTCTATTGGTGTCGGCTCTTCTTCTGGATGTGCCTCCATTTCCCGGTAGGTAGTCATCTCTTCTTCCGTTTCGGGCACTATCTTCTTGCGGCTAGTTCTCCTCTCTTCCCCCCAGGCTTTCCAATCGGCCATCATCTCTTTATGTCTGGCGTCGGCCTTGGCCTGGTTGGCGTCTAGTTTAGCCAGGAAATCTTCTTTGTCTTTCTTCCGATTGTCCTCCATTCTGTCTAGGGTTTCGAACAGTTTTTCCATATCCATCGTGTGGTACTACAATTCGTTCAGGAGTGTTCAAGTTCATATAACTTCTGACACCAGTGTAGCGTGTCTTGAGTTCGAATCTTATTTGTCACGTGTGTAAGTCAAATCCCACTTCTGACACCAGTGTAGCGTGTTTTGCGTGTCACGCTACAAATAAATTCACGTAGGTCTCAAATTCCATAGAGCCTTTATTGTTCGTCACACTTACACAATCACATGCTTTACAACTGTTAGCACTTGCAGTATTACAGTGACTGCGTACACTATGGCAAATACTATACTGCTTGCGGCAGCAGCTTTCTGAAGACTTTTTTTCTATGGAGGCTAATTCGAGGCTAGTTTCTTTGGCGACTACTATGTTCCAACTCTCTTCTGCGGCGGATATTCCAAGACTGACTGCTTCTCATCGAAGCTGGGCTATTTATCCCCTTGGCCGCTGCTATGCAAATGAACCCTCTGTTATAGCAGTGGAAACGTTGCTTTGTTGGTTCCGCGATTCCTACGCAATGACCCATTGTTATTGCGTTGTCTCTGTGGGAACGCTTCGCGTATTCTTCGTAACTGTGGAAATTCGATGTTCTCTACACAACGGTTCACTGTTGGGATTACAGTGTCGCTATTGTTACTTCCTACGCAACGGTCTGTTCTAGCGTTTCCATAGAAGTGACTCTTCTGGATTGCAAACATGTTACATTATATTGCTATCAAAAATTGAATTTTATGGAATTGAAGGAGCTGCTCAGAAACTTAAGAGATCGTATTTGAGAGGAAGATACCAGAGAGTAAGTTTGTATGAAAATGGGAGTAAATGTTGTTCTGAATGGAAAGAAATACAGTGCGGAGTGCCTCAGGGATCTGTATTAGGCCCAGTGCTCTTTTTACTATATGTAAATGACTTACCAAAAATTATATCTGACAATCCAAACCATTATTATTTGCAGACAATACAAGTATCCTTATCTTTGATAAGAATCCTGCAAAATTTAAAATTAGAATAAATAAATTATTTGAGATGATAAATGAATGGTTTAGGAAA
>NW_019731584.1:49975-72502 GCF_002891405.2 Cryptotermes secundus
ACATTTTTAAAATTCAGTTGACAACATTTTTATTGCAAAACTCTTTTTATACATGTGATGAATTCTTTAGTAACAAATTTGCCTAGAAATAAGGATAATAACATAAACAATTTTAATATTGCATAATTTTATGTATAGTGATGTAAGACTGTAAATTTCACACATGTTTTTTTATATTATAAGCTGTACATATATATTTATAATTGTATTATACTATATTAACTATGTGACTTGTTCTACATCTCTGTATATGGATTTGTGGAATATACAATAAATGAATGAATGAAACATGTGAGTTGAAGAGAAGCAGTCCCAAATGCATGACAAGTTGATTGGACCATTTTTATTTTCGTAAAAGACTGACCAGATGTTCGTACTTGGACATGCTGGAGCTGTATGCGCTGCCCCAATTACCACCTCAAACTATCCTCCAATAAGATTCGCCACCGCCACATTTCTGCCATCATGTTAGGAATCACCTAGACAGAGAGATGGATCGGCAGAGGTGGACCAATTGCTTGTCCTCCTAGGTCACCAGATTTAACCCCATTGGATTTTTTCTTGTTAGGTTATGTGAAGAACTTTGTCTACCATGTTAAAGCCAACTACATAGGTCAAAATTCTCAGACATTTTCAATCTTTATTCTTCCTTCAGTGTGAGACCAAGTTTCATATCTACGCAAAAAAACAGGCAAAATATGATTTTGCATATTTGAATCTTTATATTGCCTGTTACAGGGATAGCGTTTTTATGTTTTTTGATACTAGATGGGGAGATACGAGATTCTGATATGAACAGTAACATGCATTCCATAAAACTAATCTGATCTTAATTTCTTTCTTAATGGTATTTTGATTTGTTGTGTTCCACAATTTTATATCATCAAAAGATTCACTCAGCTAGGCTCACCTCTGTTTCAGAATTGTGGTATTGCAGCTCCATGGTTGATGTTGTTTTGTAGTAATTTTTTCCTTCCTGAGTTCCAGAAGTAGGGATTATCCATTGGGGGGGGGGGTGATATGGAAGAGTGTACAATCCATTACTTCACTGGTACAATGGCTGGTAGAATGTTTTCACCAGAGTATGATAGTGTTAAGACCCTCAGGTGCTTTAATGAACCATTGACTACTTTCAGCAGGATAGTGCACATACTGAAGAAAATTCAAAGTGGGAGCTATTGAATTTTTTTTGAACAACACATAATCAGTAGAGGACTGTGGTCATCATGTTACCCAGTTCTGAATATGTGATTGTTATCATGAATTTACAGAAGTAATCCAAGCACTTTGGAGGCTTTACAGATTGAAATTAGAATATTTTTCTACAGAGCATTCAAACAAAAAGGAAACAAAACTGTGTGAAGAAACATGTTTTGACTGTGATCACATAAGTTTGCTGATAGGGCAGTGTGTCGTGTGCAGTCAGCGGACATACTGTGAAGAGCACAGTGTTCTTGGGTTGTAACACTCTAATTCTGAGAGCAACCTGAAAAATTATTCTTCTTAGTCACTGCTACAAGAACTTCATATCCAGCAAAACTTCCTGTGACCAGTACAATAGTGACTGAAGGTTCTGCTTGCTCACACTCTTTGTTTTTGAAGTCTGAATTCATTATCTTGCAATGAGATATACAATTAAACAATGAATTTGCATAGTGAGCTCCTTCAAAAGAAAGAGAACTTCCACACTAAAATATACACAAGAAGAGTTCCTACCATATCAAGTATTAAGAGCTAGACAGAAAGTCATGGGCCACAGGTTCAATTTGTGACAGAAAGGAATGATCTAAAAACAATGTGCTAACTGAAGGAAGTGTTCCAAGACATTCGGGTGCAGTTAGTGGTCAGGCCTTGCATGTCATCAAGATGCTTGGCACAAGAAACAGGCGCATCACTGAAATATGTGTTCATAGTCATGAGAGATTAAATTTCACCCATATAAAATAACAGTTGTACATGAGCTTAAAGTTGCCCTTGTGCTTAATAGAGCGTGATGCTATGAAGACTTGGGGGGTGGAGTATAGCTCCACACTTTCTTAACCTTGGCACTAGATGGAGGTAGTAAGCTTCAGGCAACAGTTACTTTAGCCTGGAAAAGAGACATCAGCATGTATGAAATATGAGGCTGGGTGGGCTCCAGAGCTGGTCTGGATGCTGTGTATAAAAGGCTCTTGCCAATGCAGGGCATCAAATCCACCCGTGTGGAGGCGGAGTCGAATACCTCCACTGTGACCCTGCAAGTCGTAGGAGGAGACAAAAGGGGAAGTCTCAAATCTCAGACAGTAAAATATGGTTGCGAGCTCCAAGGGACTCAGACCTGAGAAAGACTGCACTGGCAAGGGCCAGCATCATATACAAAAGGCAGACCCATCCCTTCATCAGAGAGGGCGCCCCACAAAAACAAGACCATAAATGCCAAACAGTAATAAATATCTGGTCATGAGCCCTAGATGGGGCTCGACACCAAGACTTACTTACCGACTGACCGTCAGTCACAATGTGACTTGGACTTGGCATCAAATCCATATTTCTTGGTTGTTAAACCCATAGCCTAGTAAAGGTAAAGCTATCCCTGTAAGAGGCCGTGAAGGCCCATAGGTTCATGAGACATTGAGGGTCCCACATTATGTAGACAATCAACTTAAAGATGGCGGTAAGGTTGTCAGTCTTACATGCTGGCCACACTTTACTTCCCAGGAAATTATTTAATTAATTCCTGGTACTCATTTTTGTTAGAGGCTGAGTCAACCCCAGGGCCATAGTGCGGCTGGAAGGATTAGGTCAATTGAAAATTCCAATGACCTCATCGGGATTTGAACCTGTGACCTTCTGACTTGTAGCATAGCCCCTCAACCAACTATGCTACCGCATGCCCCACACATAGCCTAGTTACAATCTTAAATTTTCTTTGTGGGATATTTAATAATGCTTTCAGTATTGATAAGAGTACTGTATAGTGTCAGACAAAAGGATGACTAATGGATGATGATTTCAAAATGGAGTTGGAAGCAAGCAGTAATGGCCTGACATACTCATCTTAACACTTGCCTGGACAGACCAAGGGAAACCATGAAAAAGCCCAGTCAGATTAGCTGATGTCTGAGCCGAGATTCAAACCAAGCACCTCTGGAACAAAAGATAGCCTTAAACAGATTATGCAGCAGGAATTGGATTGTATAAATGGTTACTGCAGAATATGCTTGACATTGTCCTAGGTCCATAGCTGTAACTGGTAACAGCAAATCATGGTTCTACCTGTGGGCTTGCCAATATGAAAAATACACAAAAACTGAACATTTTCCGTTACACAGTGTAAAAGTAGGGGTCTGGTCTACTGTAAATTTGAGAATAATCATTGGTGATATACACACACCAGAAAACGAATCCAGGTTAGTACATGATATATTGAAGCCCCTCATCAACCGACCGACAGATGACATGGATATTTGCAGCAAGATAACCTCTTCACACCAGAAACTGTATGGAATGAAATAATATTTCCCATCTCTTCTGTTTCTGTTGAGGAATATCAGAATATATTGTAAAATTTGGCACTGTGAGGCATGTTTAAAGGCCAGAAGGGGTCACTTCAACCAGTTTTTGTAAAATATGGTAAGACAGTATTGCTCTTTTACAGCGTTGTGAAGTTATGTGTGGACAGTTGAAGGCGACTGACATATGAGGACTATTCGTAAAGTAACCTCCATTTGTTTTAGGCAACTACTGTATGAGCTGGGGAAAGCACGCACATACGAGGTAGCATCACATGACTCATTGCCTTGTAAACCATCACCAAACTAGTTGCCTAGTGTTTGTTCTTGTCTCTACAGAGTGAGTTTCTATCTGACCTGCCATCTGTGACATTAGCGCTGTTATCCAATTTCTTCACCCTAAAAAATAGTCCTATGGACACCCATCGTGAATTATGTATGCCTTATGACCTAAATATAATAAATGAAATAATTCTAAGGCAGTGGTGTAGAATGGTCACGATGAAGAAAGAAGTGATCGACCATATGTAGTCAGTGTTGATCTTGTTCAAAGTGTTGACCAAAAATTTTATGAAAGAGATACTTAACAATTTCAGAAATTTCATGTGAATTTACGTAAATTTCACGGGTTGACCCCGTTCCAGTAGGCAGTTGTTTCGGCAGCCCATCAGGAGGCTGAGATGTGAGAGGAAGTCCACGCCAGTGAGGGGATGTGAGACATTTGCCACGATGAACTGCCATGTAAAATCCTGGTGTAGTCCAAGGCTGAGGTTGAGGGGCAGCCATCCATATGTGTTGATGGTAGTTCTGCTAGCCACACAGAGGTCACAGTTTACCTGTTCCTCTTGGGCCCAAGAGAGCAAACAAATGAAGGACCATAGCCTAGTAAGCTAAGTTACAGCCATCCATCTGTTCCAATGCATGACATATATCACAAATACTAATCAACACCGAGCTAACATGGTGAAGAAGGGACTACACCTTTATAGCACTTTTGACTCGGACCACATTTTACCTAATTTTACTTCAATGTTATGGGAACAAGTTTACCTTATCTACATTATAATGTAGAAATTTTAGAATGTTATGGTTTTATCAATGAATCCAGGACAGATAATAGGAAAAAACTGCTGTAAATATGGGCCCATATGTTAGTTAAAATAGTTGTGATTAAAAAACACTTCTAAGTATTGTATCATCTGATGACGACCAGTTGGATGGTTGAAATATGTAATGATTATTAATAAACAGTTGAATGGGTATACATCCTTAGAGTTGCATAGACACAACATGGCATTTAGTTTAGCATCATTTTTATGCTGTCAAAAAATCATATTCTTGTCCATGTGTATCAGACCTACATACCATTGTAATCTTAATTTAAAAAAAAAAATTCTTGCAGAGTTTCTACTATCATGAAATCATTTGGGAGGATGAAATCAATTTAACTTGAAAATAGTATGGCCTGCATATAAAGAATGCCTCAAAAGTTAAATCCAATTTCATATAAGCTTATTGAGGTTCATAAATATGGTAGGACAGGGAATTATTGGAAATCACATTCTATCGCACATAATTTATTTTATCACAGTAAATGCAATTGATAACTGTTACAAGTATGTGACAATTAATGCAGATGTGACCACAAATTTATACATGATTTTCATAATACTAGCCATTACACTTGTTCCACATTGGGTGTTATCACGAATTCATTTACATTGGAGCAAAAATTCCACTTCTTCTTTTCCTATATTCCAATGGTTAATTTTAAGATAAGTAGCAACATTATTCAGTACTGAAAAGTATTAATAAAATTTAAATTCGTCTTTGGTTACAGTAGTAATAAAAAGCTTTCTCCATGGAATATAATATTCATTCATTTGTACATTGCAAATTGTAATGAAATATGAAGTGACGCACATAAATAATTTCGATAGATACATCAACATCGCCGTCATTCATTGGAATTTTCTGTGATTTGACAAAGGCTTTTGATTGTGTGGTTCATGATATCCTTTTGAGCAAGTTGGCAGCATATGGACTTGGTGGTAAAACTTTAACATGGTTGAAGTCATATTTGGGAAATAGAAGGCAAAGAGTGGAATTGTATACTAATGGGAATGAAAAATGTTGTTCAGGATGGGAGATCGTTGAATATGGAGAGCAGCAGGGCTCGATTTTGGGTCCCTTGCTGTTTCTTTTATATATCAATGACCTATCATCAGCATGAAATACTGATAAGTTATTGTTGTATGCAGATGATACAAGCATATTAGTATCGGGCATTGATCTTGATGAAATCAAAGTAAGGTCTAACATTGTGTTGAATTCTTTAAGCCATTGGTTTGCATGTAATGGCCTGTCTCTAAATCTGAAAAAAATTAAAGTGTTAAAATTTGNCACAAAAGAAGGCTGTCAGGATAATGATGGAAATGAAACCCAGAGAATCATGTAGAACAGTTTTTAAAAAATTAAAAATTCTGACATTGGCCTCTAAATATATTTTATCTTTAATGATACTAATGATAAACAATTTGGGGTATTATACTTTTAATCATACAATTCATGGTAAATCAACAAGACAAGTTAGAAACCTACATATTCCTCAATCACATCTAACAAAGAGGCAAAAGGGGGTCTATGCATGAGTGTAAAAGTTTTTAATAGTTTGCTTGATTTTTTAATTGAGTTAGCACATAATAAAAAACAGCTTATTGGGAAACTAAAGGATGTATTGCTTCAAAACCCTTCTTATACTGTTGAGGAATTCTTGCTTTTCTGTCAAGACTTACAGCTAAGGAAAAGATGTGTCTGACAGTGCACACTTCACTAAACACTATGTCTTTGGTTGTGCTTATATATACTTGCTGCAATTTGTATTGCCTTTTAACTACTGTATGTGTTTTCGACAAGTATGAATTACATATGCTAGTGATTTTATTTGTGAATGTATAAGTGTCCATTGTTTCGTTTGCTTGTTGACATGTTTTATATTCAGTCCTGGTGGCACATTTATGAATAATTTTGTGGGATGTCATATGAAGAGACAACCACAACTTGAGTTTGAAGAATTGAAGAACAATAGTGAACTCCTTGAACACTGAACTAGAATTGTAGAACTGTAGAAATGTAGAACTATAACTGTAGTCAGAGTCAGAGTCAGAGTTGCTTTGCGACTGACGGTCAGTCAGTCAGTAAGTCCTGGTGTCGAGCCCCATTTGGGGCACATGAGCAGATATTAATTATTATCGTTTGACAGTTACGGTCTTGTTTCTGTGGGGTGCCTTCTCTGACGAGAGGGCAGGTTGTCTTTTGTATATGCTGCTGGCTGTTGCCAGCGCTGTCTTTCTCGGGTCCGAGTCCCTTGGGACTCGTGACCATATTGTAACGTGTTTCATTACTGAATAGCTGTAACTCAATGTATCTTCTTATGTAGCCTAGAGTCGGACATATAGAAAACATGTCACTGTCCATATTGTTGTAGGCTTTGCCTAGCAACTGCTGTTTACTCGTCATTGCTAAGCAATGAAGCTCGCGTTGTCACACTTGCTTGAATGTGGGCAGTTCCCACATTTTAAAGAAACGCAAATGTATATGTATGTATGTATATAAATAAACAATTAACAGTCAATACACAAACAGCCCCAGTGTACCATATTTGCTCATGTAAGGTATTCATTTTGGCCCATACTTTCCAGTGGTAGAAATATGTGAGAATCTTTCTTGGTGAGCAGGATTTACATACAGATTTTTGTTATGATTAACTATAATAACCCTGTCATAAAGACAGTGTTTCACAGACACCATCTGAAGTGTAAAGATTACTGATAAATTGCACAGAACACAATAAAGGTAATTGCCCTAAAAGTTTACATGTCTCAGGGTACATTAAGAATGATTTACTCTTCTTACTTCCATTCAATTATGACCTATGGTTTGGTTTTTTTTGGGGAGATTCCCCTTATAGTATGCATATCTTTAGGTTGCAAAAAAAAAAGGTGATTAGAATTATAATAAACTCTGGGAACAGAGATTCATGTAGGGAATTGTTCAGGGAACTGGAAATTTTACCCCTTCAATCTCAGTATATATTTTCTCTTGCAATGTTTGTGGTTAATAGCAAAGATCAATTTAAGTTAAATTCTGAGTTATATAATAGGAATACAAGATATAATAATAAATTCCATTATTCTATATGTAAGTTGACTGTATTTCAGAAAGGAGTGTACTACCATGGAATTAAGGTTTTTAATTGGCTTCCTCATAATATAAGGAACTTGGCTCAAGATGTTAAACATTTAAAAAAATTTTTAAGAAGATTTTTGTTGATGAACTCATTTTATTACTTGGAAGAATACTTTCGACTGTAAATCTGACTCCAATAATTAACTGTGATCTATTATGGTATTGAATAATGTAATTAATCTTATATTGCTATTTCTATAGTGTTATTTGTACTGTCAATGACTAATTCCTTATCCTATATGTAGTGGATTTATGGAATGTAAATAAATGAGATGAGATGAGAGGGGGGGAGAGACACACACACACACACACATATATATTAGAGTTTCTCCTGTCCCTTTATTACTTGAAGAGGAGCTGTAAATTGTAAGAACAATTGTAAGTCGCTTCATACTCCCTCTGGTCAGTTTTGGATTGCAAGGAACCAAAAACTGATTCTGATTCTTTCAGCGGTATCAGAGATTATAAATGTCACGCAGTACTTTATAGACATAACATACTTGATGGTTCAAATATGACCGGGACTGATTTTTTTTGTAAACAAGCCGCACTGTGCAGCAGCTGTGCGACCTTGAGAGATTGTGGCCACAACCTCCACTCTCCGTCCTGTTAGGGTTAGAACCAGTTCAGTGCTGTCTGGGAGTTGCTAGAGGGATGAGCATACAGAAGGTACCGCGGAGCATGCAACAACGCATTGTGATCAAATTCCTCATTGGAGAAAACGTCCCGTCTGCTGAAATTCACCACAGACTCCAACAACAGTATGGGGAAGAGTGTCTCTCACGGACCTGTGTGTTTGAATGGTGTAAGTGCTTCAGAGAGGGCAGAGAGCACGTGGAGAATGAACCGCATGATCGCTGGCTGCAAACATTCATCACCGAGCCGAACATTGATCGTGCAGACGTGCTTATTCATGAGAATAGGCGCATCACTATCAAGGAACTTGGAGTAATGCTGTCCATCAGTGTTGGTAGTGTAGAAGACATTGTGAAATACCACCTGCACTATTGCACACCCCCATACAGCCAAAACAACAATGGAAACCCTCCGGAAACTGAAATGGAACCTTCTGACACATCTGCTGTACAGTCCCAATTTGGCCCCAAGTGATTTCTACCTGTTCGGAAGGCTCAAATCAGACTTGCAAGGCATGTGGTTTGTGGACGACGATGCCGTCATCCAGACTGTTCGGGAGTGGATATGCCGCCAACCACAAGTCTTTTTTTTTTTTGGGCATCAGGATGCTTCCAGAAAGTTGGAAAAAATGTGTTGACTCTGAAGGGGAGTACATTGAAAACTGACATGTGCAAGTAAGTGTTTGGCAATTATGTTTTTTTTTAAATCAGTCCCGGTCATATGTGAACCACCTTCTACATTAATATCTATAATGTACTAAATTCACCTGTGTTAGTGGCTAAAATATGAGCATGAAAGAAATGTACCAAAGACCAATATTTCTGCCATTTGTCAGGAACAAGACCAATATATATACAGATATACTAATATGCTTCAAAGGAGTGGGATGGTCCATGAAAATCTGTAAGTTGAAAATACTGTGGAATAATTTGTGATGTTCTCAAATTAGAAAAATTACAAGGAAAATACATTTCTATTGGTTTAGATGTAATTCTATATTAGACTTTATACGGGCCTGAAAAATGACTCTGTTCATTTATTTAGCTTGCTTTTGAAAAGCTTATTTCTTACCCCACCCCACCCCACCCCCCAAAAAAAGAAAAGCAAATTGACACACAACAGTGTGTATCAGAACCATAAAATTGGCAGAAATGTTATATATCAGCATCATAATGATATATAATCTTAGAGGTGAACACACCTTTTTATATATAATGGCATTACATACAATGCAGTATTCCAATATGCAAACACTGGCTAATGTAGGAATACTAGCAGATGAATACAGGTGAATTTAAAAAGGTCAAATATCTAATGATGGCTTAATGAGCTGAAACATGTTGCAAGAAACGTCGAATGTATGGTGTTCCCGTACTACCTATGGTAGTGATGGAATAAAAAAGAAATTTCACACACAATATGACGCTAAAGTATAGTACTTTGGTGGAGAGGAATATATTAAATATTAGTCAAAGTGAAGAAATCCATCAGCCAGTATATGGCTGGAATTTTTATCTTCAACTTAGTAACGGTCAAATGGATAAGGAATGAGAAACTGATAATTGATGGCAATTTGAATGGTACGAGATCATAAAATGTACTGAATCTCATGTGAATTAAAATTACACCAGATAATGTTTATATTTAAAAAATAAAAGAGTTCATTTAAAGCAAGTATTTCTTTAAGAAATATGTAATGAATACATTACTATCAAGTATTTCAAATGCTGTGCATGAAGTCTTATGGACATAAGGTATCCAAATATCTTAAAATAAAATATGAGAAATGTTTTGTCATATAGACTTTTCACATACTTGTACACTGCACAATTCAAAGCAAAATCGATATGGAGCACAATAAAGTTACTATGAGTAATATCTGATGATACAGTGTACATCATGTGCCATCAACTATCATGGTAACCAGTGATCTAAATGAGGTTAATTTTTCTTTATTCTGGTAGAATTAATTTAAGCAGTGATTATTATTTAATGGCTCTGTATCACTGTGGGTGTACAATGTTAGAAGGCAAGATGGGAAAGCTAGAGACAGGATCAGTCTGGATAGCAAAGCACATCAAACAAGTATGCCAAATTGCTGCATTGTAACACTTCTACTGTTGTGTTTGCCAACTGGTGTTTATCAGTTGGCATCATTGGTACACAGTTTCCCATATTCAAAATATTTACAAGAAACAGTCTGTATGCCCAATTCATTGGCATCTAAAAAAACAGGCAAAGTTGAAACAATCTTGGGATATAGGCCATGGAGCAGCCAAAATGATAATGAAAAATTAGTACTAAACACACAATGAACAGCTTTCACTATCAATGATTTTGTAATCATTACCTCTGCTATCATATCATTCCCATATATGAATGTGGCATATTCTATTCAGTATACATAACTTAATTAGCAATCAGTTGCTAATGTTAGTGTTACAAACTGCATGCCATGATTCAAAAGGCAAAGTCAAAAAGATGAAACTTAATCATCTAAAAGTTTTTATCACAACCTTCAGAATGATCTCATATATTCTGCCCTTCATGGAGTCTTAACACTTCTTTCCCTGAGCTTGTGAACATACACCTTAAACCACGTTATAAAAATTAGCGACTAGTCTTTGCAAACAACATTCAACATTTTACTACAGAACATTTATTGCTTATTTGTATTGCCTAAGAGTTTTGCTTTAATGTGGTGCAATATTAGACTTAGATTTACCTTGTCTCACTAATGACTTCTGCTCTGCAGGTACATCAGTTAAAACTACACATATTTTTCAATTTAGGGCGATCAACATAACTGATAACTAAGTAGAACTAAATTTACTGGGGGCCAGAACATGAGGAATGTGTTTTTATAAATTATGATTACTATATCAATAACAACTTGTATTCTG
This sequence comes from Cryptotermes secundus, assembly GCF_002891405.2. Lineage (NCBI taxonomy): Eukaryota > Metazoa > Arthropoda > Insecta > Blattodea > Kalotermitidae > Cryptotermes > Cryptotermes secundus. The sequence goes on from NW_019731584.1 coordinate 61,254, forward strand.
AGATAATGGTATTTAAATTAACAAGATGAAAACTGTGTTAAGTTAATAACTATGTTATGAAACAGTAGAATTAGAATAAGTTCTATTAATTTGAATGTAACTATTGCTCACCCCAATTGCATGTCATCATTCGCATAATTCTCCAGACCGGTTTATATCCCACATATTGACAAATCTTACTCTGCTAAATTTTGAGGTTTACTTGACAATGGCATTACATCAAACCAGTACCAACACATATGTTGATTCTAAAATTCAGCATATATTCGAAGCAACATCTGTAATAAATCCATTTAATATATTCATTATCACATATTTTTACTGAATTCTGAATACTAGGGAGCATAGGTTACAGATTTTCTAAATGTTTTATATATATAGAAATATTTTTGATACAATTCAGAGTAATTCAAGAATGTATGGTTATAGAATTTTCATCAGTTTTGCTGGAAATATTAGGGGAGGGGGATGCATTGCCATATGACTGAGATGCAACACAAGGCAGCATGCATTATAAACAAAGTGCAGACTTTCAAACTGCACTACAATATATATCAGATTTCAGTCCTACATGAACATTTACACTTCTCAGTCTCCAGCTACTCTTGGGAAATTAATTACAATTACAAAAGCCTTTCCTTCCAAATGCATTTTCAATTGTTTCTGCCTGCCAAGCTGTTACATGATAAGTGACTGATGGTGGACTGCAGATGGCAAAGAAACAGTCTATGCTTTCAGTAAACTTGGTTACATGCATCAAAGAAACCAAATTCTGGAAATGTTTTAAAAGAATTTACCCCCCCCCCCCAAATTGTGATATTTGGCTAACAAAACCTACTGAATAGCTTGGTACAGTAAGCAAACAAATCTATATTCATAAATGTACTATGTACTATAACTTTACCCACAGTATAATTTGAAACATAAAACTGTTGAGACCTACTATGCTTATACATTGTGTAATTGTTCATTCAATTCAAACCAATGAAATCTGCACATCTGCATATTCGATTGTTTTCAGCTTGCACACTTCTTACATCTAAATGGTGTTCACACTATGTGTTGACCTAATACTTGAGTTCATACAATGCATTTTAACTCACGAATTAGCAAAAGTCATCAGCTGAGTTAAGTTGCTACTTCAGCCACTATACTTCACACATAATATTTATACAGAGCAGTTATAAACACAAAAATGTACATTACTGTGATATTTCCATTAACCCACCAGCAAAAACTACGACGTTTCAATACCACAGAGGCAAAAAAATGTTGAAAAATCATGTCCTCATATTATACCTCATTTAACACTCTAAAATTAGTTCAGTCATTCCATCTGATTTTTGGGTCAGTTGGTGAGATTAGCTCATAATGGCAGGAGCATGAAGAGGGACAATATAAAAAGGGGTATGATATGCAAATTCTGTCTCTCTATAATGGATTGCTTTGTGTTCCGTGCATGTAGCATGTAAGCACAAATGAAGGAATCTGTTGGATTTGATGACATTACGACCCAGACGACAAATGAAGGGTATTAAATAAGACCTATGTAAATGTATATTTTCTTCTAATTAATATAGATCCTCTTGACTATGAGTAACATCTTTCATGCTTTGAGTAATACTTGGATGTCATGGATACAGTAACAGTTCCTTTATAACTAAGAGAGTTTAAATGCAGATATAAAAACAAACAAAAACCATGCAAGATTTCAGTTTTTCACAGCGGTGACTATGAAGAATGCCATCTTCTGGGATGTGGTGTCATCTAGATCTTGTGTGAACTGCTGCAGTCACCTCCTCCCTTTGGTTCCTTGCTCATGGATTTTTCTACCCTGAAGCTGGAGGCAATGTTCCTCCAAAATGTCACTTCATACAAGATCTTCATGGCGCCACACCCCAGAAGATGGCATTCTTCTAATAAGACCCATGGTATTAGACTACAACATTATGATATTCCACAAATCAGGACAATTTAGTTTCTTTTTACAGTAAAATGTTACTTGAAATTCAGGCAAAAAACTGTTTGATAAGACAAACATATAAAACTCCAGAAACTAAAAAACTTGTGACCAACTTCCAACATCCTTTTGAGCATCCATACATTTTGCAGGGCATGTATTAAATGCCAAGACAGAGAGAAGTCTCTCTTTCTGATTTCCAGTAACATTCACTCAACAATACCTACTGCTAATATGATGTCACCTTTCAAACTCATATCACAATATCTATGTAAACATTTAAACAATGAATACCTCTGAAGGAAAAAATAACAACAGATCAAAGAAAATTACAGAGAACCTTCTTACATAAAGAATAGCTTTTAAGAGAAATTATAGAAGGCATAAATATTAACACAATAAAACTGAATCATCTAATGCAGTGCATAATTAAGATGTTTATGCCACAATATGTTAGCATATTTGAACATTTACACATCATTTTAGGTGAGAGGCAGCCATGACTGAACAAAGCATTTTAAACAGGAGAAAACAAAAGCTAATAAAAGATATTAAAGGGATAACAATCCAATTTCTTTCAATTTTGTGATTACACTATCAGTTCCAGTAATACCAATATCATAAACACACATTAGGTCTGCATATGCATGTCTTTTGTTTTACATTGGAATCCATTTAAATGATTAGTTTTCAAGGCCATAATACCTGAGCAATTGCATCATACAGAATATTTTAGATTCTCACAGCTATGATGAACTAACAAGTCGTTCAATTTATATAACTGATACAAAGAAACTGTATGACCCAAAAATCTTTTCCATTCATCTGCTACAAATAATGTATTTTAATACAAGAAAACTGAAAATATTTAGTATTTCACTGCATTACACAACAGAGAAATGAAAATGAATTGACAATAAAGGCTCTTTCTCATGTAGGGATAAAGTGGATAGAACAATTCACCATACTTATTAAATTCTGATATTTAAAGAAAGTAAAAGGAGAAAGTACTTTTGGAAAAATTAAATTCGCCTTATTTTACTGGGAATGTTTCTCAAGGCAACTAGACAAAGCTGCCACATTACATAGCTTACTTTCAAGGGGTCTAGCTTCACACCTCGTTTAGAGTATTGAGTTGAAAAGTACAAGTCAGGAATGCCATGCATATATAACTAACACACAAAGAGAGAGGATTAAAAGTGAAATATCTAAATCTGAAAAGAAACCCAATGATTGGTACTTTTCTTGTTCATCACTTTGGTTATAATGTCAACTATTTATATTTTCTGATATGAAAAATCAGTAAAACACGAGAATGTTTATAAGAAAACAAATGCATTACATTTAAAACAGCTAATCTCAAGGGCATTATGGATGTACTCCATTCATTACATTTTACTAAATACAGTAGAAATAGGATTTTTACTTTCCTAACATGTACAAGGGCTAATACTTAACTATCAAAGATGAAGTTCACGTGTTAAAATGGAAGTGATAAAGTGGTTTGCAGTCCATGGAGGCGTCAATCTGTGTCAAATAAGTTTCTGACTAGTAACTAATCACCTATACTAATATACAAATAGTTATGGAAATGCAATATGTATTACACAGCATATGACAATGTATATGACGTGATAACAGTTAAAAACTATATGAATGTAAAGGTATTAGGCATAGGAAATGATATTTGTAAATCAATTAATATAAGTTAAATGATATTGTAAAGCTGACATCTTTCAATGTGACATGACTCTGAAGAGGAATAGAAAATTTTAGTCATGCAATCAGCAAGCAATATAAAACAGTTCACATTTACGCAGTATTATATATACAGTAGAATGCTGGTTATCTGAATTAATTAGTGACAATTGGATAATTGGATTAAATTCTTATCCATCAAATAACACTATTATAATAATAACAAATAAGAAAACTTTTAAAACAGGTGAAACATAAACAGTTCATAAATTCAATTACAAATTAACATTTTCAAACACTTTATTTGAAAACGTCCACATTTCTTGGTTGTGGTCATTTGGTAAATTGGCAATTTGGATAACAGGCACTCTACTTTCTGTATATACATGCAAGAAAAGAGAGAGAGTAAAATAGAGATTTAAATTAGGCATAAATGAACCCAACCCAGCTTTTAATAACCATAAATTGTTTCTATATTGGATAGTTTATATGGGATATTTATTTGTGCTGCACTGGTGTTACAAATACTACAGATAATGTGTAAGATAATGGTCCAAACTTTCACTGAGGGTGTGTGAATTTTCTCACAAATGCAATACTGTCAACAAGTTACCAGTTATATGCTCTGCAAGGAATGAAGTTGCCAGTTATATGCTCTGCAAGGAAGGTATGAAGTTGCCAGTTATATGTTCTGCAAGGTATGAAGTTGCCAGTTATATGCTCTGCAAGGAAGGTATGAAGTTACCAGTATCCTGAAGAAATTATGATATTTAATCTTTAAATGTCATAAACATGGCAGAACATTCTTGGTAGTGTGGAATTTAGATACAATATCTATAGTCTACTTAAATTTACATGACCAGAATTTTGCATTATGGCTATGCTTGTGAGTAGATAAAAATATTAACATATGAAAAGAATTGTCTTTTGACAACATTCATATGTGGCTAAACAAAAAATATAAAATGAAGAAAATAACTAAGAGTGCTTGCATAAGTCTAAACATCTCTTGGGTATATCTGACTTCTTACATTAAATGTATCTAAGTCAAACATTTGTCTGATTTATATGCAAGATATGAAAGACTAGAGAAATCAGTTGTGACCACACCAAAAGACATAATTTTGAATGGAGACTAAACAATCATTTAATCCACTACTTCTACATTCTGGTGTGGGGTAATGCAGTCAGTATAGTAACTGCCTACAGGCTGGATGACCAAGAGGTCGGAGTTTGACTCCAGGTAGGGACAAGAATTTTCTGTTCTCCATGCCGTCCAGACCAGTTCTGCGGCCCACCCAGCCTCCTATCGAATGGGTACTGGGGGCACATTCCCTGGGGGTAAAGCAGCTGGGTGTGAAGCTGACCGTTCACCTCAAACTTGTGCTGAGATCAAGAAAATGTTGATCTATACATTGACTCACCCCTATGCCTTCAAAGCACGGTGCTTGGTTAGCTCAGCACAGGGACAACTTTACCTTTTACTTCTAGGTTCTACTAGTTATATAATGTGCCTACTGTTTTGTTATTCTACTGCCCTAATTTGGAATGAGCATATATAATTGTAGAAATGCTGGAATGAAAGTTCAGGTACTCAACACATAAAACAAAAACTATATCTATACAAAGAAGCAATTATTCCTCATAAGTAAACTTCTCACTCATTTTCCTCAACTATAACAATCTAGAGAAGCTAAGAACAGTTGTAAATTACAAACGACACTTCATTTGGGCAAGTGTATGGCTTAAGTGTGTTAAAATTTCAAAGTGTATTCATGGGTATTCATGCTTTAGAAAAGAAAAATTAGCTAATGATGCTATAAGCAGATTAAATTAAATAACACTGAATGGCAGAGAAGGATTAATGAAAAATGAATATGAAAGAATGTGGACGGAAATGGTCATGGCCTAATTTGAGGTACTATCATGGCGATTTCTTGGAAACTTAAGAAAGTCATGAGAAACCTCAATTAGGATAGGTGATCTCTGGGTCAAAATTTGAACCTGAGACCTCAGAACAGGCAATAGGAGTGCTACTGTTTGACTGGAATATTTGGTACATCTGTATATACTTTGTTCAACATGTATAAATATGAATAATAAATTATGACTGAAATTAAATAAAAATCCCTATAGGCATTTATGTAGTTGGACAGTTACATATATTACTTTACTTTAAACTTAAGTGTTACTTCGAATATAAGGCGCCATCAGATTTAAGATGCATCCAATTTCTGAATGTGGGTTTTGTGGAAAAATTAGAAAGGTGCATTTTCCTCGAATTTAAGATGTACCTCAAATTTTGAATGGAAAAAAAAAACAGTGTAAAATGTGCATCTATTTGAAGTAACACAGTATATGCATTTATATTTATAATTAAAACTAGCATAAACTATATTAACAGAGTACAGTAGGCTCTCGATTACCCATATGCAGATTAAATGTGGATCTTATAGACCTGTAGCTTCCTGTAATGACTGAAGTGTTGACAATTATATCTATTTCAGTGACATTTATCAGTGATTGTTTATATTGATATGCAGTAGGCTGTACAACTTCTTAGCCTGCTGTTTGTTGTTTTATTATGTTTCAGATCAGCCTACTACCTTTGAATAAGGGCTGTTTTCTTCCATTGGACAGATATTGGTCTTACTGTTTACTGACCAGCAGCTAACCAGTAAGTGATAATTAAATTGTTTCGAGGTCAAATTCAACCTAGAAAATGAGTATATTCAGATTTCTGGAGTATCCATTGTTTTAATTATCTGCAGTGCTTCTCCCTTCCTTTAATGCAGATAATAAAGAGAGTTTGCTGTATGTTATACTTCACTCCTTGAATTAGTTATTGCATATATGCTTTTCCTACTGTGGTGACTAGCAGTCCTTTGTCATACTGGCTAGAGCCTGACCTCTATTCCAGCACTTATTCTTATGCCTATGAGTATATACAAAAGTGACAATGTACAAAATAACCTGACTATCTTATAACAATAACAACAACAGCAATAACAACATTGTCTAAAAATGCATTCATAAATGCTTCTAACAGTTTAAGGAAAAGTTAAATGGACTCAACTAGTGTGACTATATTATAAACCCTAATATCTGCTACCAGCTGTACTTGACAGATAAGCAACAGTTTATATCTGCCATGTCTCTAAGATAAATACTGCAGATGTTAACTATCTGACATTTAACTCTAAAAAACATGTTTAATTATTTGACAAAATAAAATTCTAAAACTACACTTGGTGTTGGTGCTAACATTTACATTTATCTGGACAATGGCTTAGTCATAATGCTGCATGTGGCCTTGACAGAAATGATTCTAAAAGCATTATTAAATTAATACTTCTCTAACCAAAGGAATATGAGACATATGCTACCAGCAAAGTCTGTACAGTGCTATTACTGCATAACAATAAATGCTTACAGTACTCATGAATATGTAACAGGTATGCATGATCACATACATATATTTTCTATGTGAATATGTTATGTGTACCTGATATGGAAGAGCTAAGGAATTTAACAAACATCCTGTGCATAAGCATGAATATTAGAGATCTTTTAAAAAGAATCCATCCATGAGCTGCTTGGCAAGTTACAAGATTGCTGAAGTTACTGCTCATTTTACGTACTTACATTCTCTTGTATTAATGTCTAAATGTGCACAGCATTATTCAGAACAAAAAGCACCATAATCTCAATATTATTCAATTACCCTTCACTTCCCATTTCATTCAGTGATTTCTGTAACAAGAAAAATATGTCAATATTCTCTTATGTAATGAATACAAGAACAGTACAGAAATGTTACTTGTGGGAGATACTTAAATGTACTGCTCTCACCTGATTAACAATGCAGTTTTATCTTCAAGTATGCCATGAAAAGTATATATCAGACTCTGAACAAAACCCGAACTCCTTTACCATTCACTGTCAATTTGAGTACAGTTCATACATATAATGAGAGCCATTTTTCTAAGTTACAATTTGAAAGTTTGTTTAAATCACTCATTAGGTTTTAAAAGAAGATAAAAATATAACAGAATTAAAATATGATAAATATGCAGCAAGCAAGCTTGGCTTACTCTTCAACCCTGAAGATGGAGACAACACATTCCTCTAAAATATTAGTTAACTTTCAACAGACTATACAGTGTTACATCCCAGAAGATAGAACTCTCCATAACAACTGCTTTGAGAACTTCAAATCCTACTAAATACATTCAATTATTCATTATATTATCAAAAAATTGCTGAAACAAATGCCTTTGGATATGTTCAAAGGATACAGAAGAGTAGGAAACTGGCAGATAATTTAACTGCAGAACATTTAAGTAAAACCCCTTGCTGGCCTTATTTAGAGACTGTCAAGTTATGGGCATTATCTGACAACTGCATAGCAGACACTTAGCAACTTGGCTTGGCATGATCCACATTGTGTTGCCCTATTCTAGTTTGCACATTATAAGCTTAGCTTTATAGATTCTTATCTACAGACAGTACACTAAAAATTGCACTAGATACATGGAACTCACAACCTATTCAAACATTCTGTTACTTGTGAAGGTAATGTGAAATACCAGAACTTCCCTTAAGAAAGTTTAACAACTGTTTAAAAGGAGATAATCTACTGCTATGCATATGACTTCTGCTTATCTGAGAAACTGAACTACAAAAGATGTGCTCAAGGACACTGTATGGCAGTAAATGGAGGAAATTTATGCAACAGTGATATACTTAAATTATATTACTTTGAAGCAGGGATTTTCTTACAGCAGCAACATTTAAGGTCTCATCATATAAACTAGGCATGGTATAACAACTGCAGGAACAAGAAAACGGGCTATATTATTGAACTGGTATATATTATACCACAAGATTTTGAACCATAATGCTCTTGATTGTTGGAAATTAAAGAACACCCAAAATGACGTGCATCAAGTGTTGCAACACCATTTAGGAGTTATAACAAAAATCTATAGTACTGAGCACAAGACATTACTTAAATTATATTCACCATCTTCCATCTAGACACAAATCTGGCCTCTGATGAAACAATATTTCTCCACCTCCATATCAGTATATACAATGTCCTTGAACATATACCTTAAAAGAGTTGATAACATTTTAAGTAGTGTGGTAAAAATTGAATTAATTATACTATATGAATTTCACCATATTTTAGGCAGCCAGCCAATATTATTGCATAGGTCACAGGGAAAGATGACTCAGTAATTCAAGGCAGTGATGAAACAACACTGTTGAGCTTGTCATAACCTAAAATTCTAATGTTTAAGCATATCCCATATTCAGCATATAAATATCATTCTTTAAAGCAGGAATCTACCAGTAATGGCTATTACAGATTTCTCATTTTCTTTCAGTCATATTGTCTTTTAAATTGATGCAACATATATTACAGCCTCTACCAATGAAATCCATGCACATAATCACAATATAGAAATTAACTGTGCACAGTACTTCCTTGCATAAAATGAAAGCAAACAATGACAGCACAATAGCTACATGCTTAAAAACTCCTGCATTGCTTATCAATTTCAACTACTTTTATAGGAACCATTAGCTTAGCCATAGGAGGGAACAAAAACGTAACTTGTACAGTAAATTTGTGTCAAGGGTTGAAGATTGTTCAGACAGCCACTTCTTTTTACCATTACCATTACCATTTACTTCACTTTCTAATTGATAGAATGAGTCACAATTAAAATAAAATTATATACCCATTAAAATGCTGTATGAGGTAATACCAGTTTCAGAAAGTATGCTCAAACCAGTCTCTGAATGGAACTATAGTTACTTTCATGTTAATTTATTTTAATTTGATATGTGACATCTGAAATTAATTTTTAAAAGATGAAAATTGTGTAACCAATATATGGCAGAAACTTTCACACAATCCTAACCAGAAGGCAAGTTCATGAAAAAAGAGAATAGTCTAAGACATGCAAAAATATAATTAATTTTCTTCCAAACCTCCATGCAAATTTCTATTATTCATGATTTGCAGTACTAATGGTTACCTTGCCTCAGCAACCCAACCCAACTGAAGCATTAATGAACAAACAATGACTTTAAAATCATATACAAATTTTAAATCCTCTAGCTAAAAACACAATAAAAAAATAATGAAGACATCACAACTGTGTGTATTTATACAATTAACAGCCATTGTTACATTATTAGTGATGTCTTTTGTAAAGAAAACCAGTGTGATGTCTACTGTATTCTACCTTTAATTTTGTACCCACTGTTATTCCTAATGCATACATCTTCTAGAAATAAGAAACAGGTTCACAGTACGTCTTGCAACACCATGTGTAAGAGTAAGAGCATATTAAATGAAGCACAGTGGGGGAGGAGCAAAAATGAAGAAGAATAACTACTTTCCAATGCAGACACTACAAACCATAATTAGAAATTCAGGAAATCCACTTCACATTCTTAAGACTTGAATGTGTTCCTGATATTACATTTCCCTACTTACCCCAGCCTTACAATCTTCAAACATTATAACCAACCTAAGAGTACAGGCTTAACGTAAATATATCAAGCAGTCTATTCTTCTCCCAGTCACCTAATTGTGCACTCTCTTCACATATTTCTATCAAAAATATATCCCTTCAAATGTTTAAAAGGCCTCCATAAATGAAGGCACCATAATATGGGCATTATAACTACTGTTTCTCTTTTGCATTGCAACTTGGGTCATTAGTAACACATCTAACTTGCATTTGGGGGTGCACACTTGGAATCTTGCCCTGGGCATCTTCAGTCCTGATTGAGGTTTTCATGGTTTTCATCAGTCCCTCAAAGCAAATGCCAAGATAGTACTCCTAAGTAGGCCACTACTGCTTGCTTCCACAAACTTTCAGATTTGTTATTTTGAGCTATAACATCAAAGGTTGAAAAAGCTTTTGCTTAAAACTAAATATACATTGATTAAATTCAGCCACGGGTACAGTCATGAGAGGGTTGAGAAAATATTTGGAACTAATTCCTGGTAAGCACTCCATAGATTCACTGTAAAAAACAGCTATCCTGGGAACATTACACATACTACGGAAAGTGCTATAGTGCGAAGCTTGAAGCATGAGTGGTGAGGTGCATCACTGGTTCAAGAAAAGGAATACCAGGAAATAAACCTGTGACAAGAGATGATAATAATAATACTGGACTGCTTCTGTGGTCTAGTGGTCAGAGTTCTTGGCTACAGATCCAGAGGTACCGGGTTCGATTCCCGGCGCTACCAGATTTTCTGAGAAGTAGGGGTGTCTGGAACAGGGTCCACTCAGCCTCGTGAGGATAACTGAGAAACTATTTCAAGGAAATAGCGGCTCCAGTCTAGAAAACCGAGATTAATGGCCGTGGGGATCTGTTGCGCTACCCACACAATACCCTCTATCTGCAAAAGTTGGCACTAACTTCACCGACAAGCGGTGGCTGCTCAGTCAGTATAATTTGCTTGCAGACTACACGGAGTTTGTAATAATAATACTAATACTGACGATGATGATAATAATAATAATAATAATAATAATAATAATAAAAGTAAGTAAAGGTA